>NC_042982.1:14594497-14894497 GCF_901001165.1 Salmo trutta | reverse complement strand
TAGATACGCAGCTCTGGCTGACCTGGATACCATCTTTAGCTCTGAAAAAAAACAGAGTAAGGTTAATCTCTCCCTGCTGCGAGCCAGCCTGCACTGTGTTTGGCAGACTTCAAGATTCGTTGAGTAGAGTGAGATTGCTATCGGGTTGGGGATGATGAGCTCATGCATGGTGTAGAATAGATCATATCCGGGTCCCATCCTTTCAGAACCAGCAGGTACAGTGGGTCCTCACTTAAAAGTTGTGTAATACCACAGCACAGCTTGCGGGATGCTGCGGAATGGTATGGCATTTTGGAGTGAATGAAGTCATAGTATTTTACTGTCAGCCATTGTTACTATTAATGCTAGTTCAACCACCAGAGGGCGTCTTTGAGGGTGTCTTTTTGAAGCTTGTTGGCGCTTGCTTACTTTTCCAAATAATGCTACAGAGGTCCATGCAGACCAGATGTTTTGATTACTATACCCTATCCGAAAGCTAGTTTTACAGATGGGTTCTCCTTCAAAATAAAACATTTTCCTAGAATAACCACAGCTCCATGCCTAGTGATGACAATCAGCAAATATCCTTTCTGTTTTTATTCTGTTGTATTCCATTATTCATATTGTAAAGGGCTGGGGAATATAAGCATGTGATGTCTGCTAAAGTTAAGTTCATTTCATTGACATGGCGCCGCCATAGCCTCAGCTTCTATAGCACAGATCAATAAATAATAAAACACACTATTCTGTTATTTAGAAATAAATTGTCTTGTTTTTAATGACCTCCCTAAACAAAATATGAATGAACTTCTTTGTGATTGTGTATATTACATTGATTTGTTAGACTGGTAGTCAACTCATCGGGTCCTGGCTATTCTACTGTTAATATGCAGATGGTGCAGCAGACCTTCATGGCGGATTGAGGATAAAATTCTCTGAAAGTTTTATGGTATTTATCTCAATGTAGGCCTACTGCTAGTGTGTAAAATACACATATTTAGGAAAAGTCAGGGACAGGTGGGTTCAAGGTTTTTATTGGAATGAAGTTATTGAATTGACATGGCACTGTAGGCTTAGCAGTCCTGTTTACTGTAGCTGTCTTAACGTATCTTACTTATTGGCATAAAGGCCTACTTCAATATATATCTATCAATCATCCATACATTAGTGCATGTCATCACACAGCATGCAAGTCATCCATGTCTTTAAATACAGTCAAGCTTTTTAGTTATAAAATGAAATAACAAAGGGAGCCTTGAATAATTAAACAATGAATAAACCGCAACACGCTGGCTTAAGCGATTGGATTCACGAATGCATTTGACTGTTTTTAATCTTGGCTGTACTAAAGACTTTAACCTTTTTTGTTAGAACAGGCTATATGGGATTGATAAATGTGTTTGTAAATGATTAATTATTGTATTTGTTGTGCTGTTTATACTGTTATAAATTTAGCTTAATTAAATTGATAAATATTATGGTGTTTCTATTCCAAGAAAAAATTTAAATGCATTTTACATTAGCCTATGTAGGTCTCAGGGTTTCCGTTAGGATAATGTGTCGCTGTACAAGGTGACTGGTCGGGAGTAGGCCTAGGCTACTAAGTGACTGCGAGTGAAGAGCAAAATAATCCTAACATTCTCACAGTCTATTGTTGGGAAAACTCTGGGGAAGGGTTCCAAAACTTTTCTGCAGCGTTGAAGGTCCTCAAGAACACAGTGGCTTCCATCATTCTTAAAGGGAAGAAGTTTGGAACCACCAACACTCTTCCTAGAGCTGGCCTCCCGGACAAACTGAGCAAATGGGGGAGAAGGGCCTTGTTCAGGGAGGTGACCAAGAACCCGATGGTCACTGACAGTGCTCCAGAGTTCCTCTGTGGAGATGGGAAAAACTTCCAGAAAGACAGCCATCTCTGCAGCGCTCCACCAATCAGGCCTTTATGGTAGAGTGGCCAGACGGAAGCCACTCCTCAGTAAAAGACACATGGCAGCCCGATTGGAGTTTGCCAAAAGTCACTTAAAGAACTCTCAGACCATGAGAAACAAGATTATCTGGTCTGATGAAACCATGATTTGAACTCTTTGGCCTGAATGCCAAGCGTTATGTCTGGAGGAAAGCAGGCCCCGCTCATCATCTTGGCCAATATCATCCTGACGGTGAAGCATGGTGGTGACAACATCATGCTGTGGGGATGTTTTTCAGTGGCAGGAACTGGGAGACTAGTCAGGGTCGAGGCAAAGATTACCAGATCCTTTACGAAAACCTGCTTCGGGACAAGTCTCTGAATGTCCTTGAGTGGCCCAGCCAGAGCCCGTACTTGAACCCGATTGCACATCTCTGGCGAGACCTGAAAATAGCTGTGCAGCGACGCTCCCCATCCAACCTGACAGAGCTTGAGTGGATCTGCAGAGAAGAATGGAAGAAACTCCCCAAATACTGGTGTGCTTTGTAGCTTCATACCCAAGAAGACTCGCTTTAATTGCTGCCAAAGGTTCTTCAACAAAGTACTTACTAAAGGGTCTGAATACTTATGTAAATGTGATATTTCAGATTTTTGTTTTGTCATTATGGGGTATTGTGTATAGATTGAGGGGGAAAAAAACAATTTAATCTATTTTAGAATAAAGCTGTAACAAAACAAATTGTGGAAAAAGTCAAAGGGTCTGAATACTTTCTGAATGCACTGTATGGTAGCTCCCTAAATGTCAACCTGCGAAACCAGTAGTCATTTGACATTATTTCGAGATATACAAGAGAGACCTTTGCGAGATTAAGACATAAGTGTAAATCTGCGGCCGTATGTATCAAGCATTTCGGAGTAGGAGTGCTGATCTAGGATCACGTCTCCCCTGTCCATTTAATCCCATTCATTGTGTTCTAAAAGGCAAAACTGATCCTAAATCGCAACTCCTTCTCTGAGACACTTAATACATACTGCCCCAGGTGCTCATAAAACCCTGTTGTTAGAATCAGGCTTTCTGGTATTCCAACACTTTTGCGCCCCATCTGGTCAGTCATACCATCTCACTGTCTGGTCCTAATGTCAGCTCACCTGTCACCTGAATTGCTATGGTTACCTCTGTCTGAAAAACCTTTTCTTAGCACTGGGGTATCTTGTTTTGGAAAACAATAATTCTACTAGTTGACTACACTTTGCACAGAAACAGAGGTGAAGTGAGGGTGGGAACACCTCTCGTAAAACCTGCAGCCTGACGAGGAAGTCTGAGTAAAAGCATGAGTAGGTGTTTTTAGAGTCTTCATTTTAGTGGACCCCAGCAGAACAGAATCCCAAAGGTATAGAGTCAGGGTAAGGGAGAGTGGGAATCGTCACACATCGTTTCCTCTGTGTGGAAAAACCTTTCTTAGCACTGGGGTATCTTAGAGCTTTGATATCTATTCTGTCCTGACCTGCACCTTGAGGACTATGGTCCAGTCGCTTCCAGCATTCCATTTCTGACTTCTAGATCACATATGTTCGTTCATACAGCTACAATAACTAGATCACAGCTTGCTGTGAAGATGGTGACGTTGCTTGAGTGTGGAGCTGTCTGGATTGTGGCCCTCGAGGAGCAGGTCTCCTTTGTGTTGGCATGATGTGTTGCTCTCGCTGCCGTTGGTGGGAGACGAATGGAGTTACTAGTACCCTCCTGGCCTCCCTGTGTTGTGAACCAGCCTGTGTGTTTTTTCAGGAGGTAGTGTCCCTAGCGGGGTTCTAGGCTCTCTCCCCCCGGTGGCGTCGGCAGGACTGCGTCACCCCCAGAGTCAGCTGACGGGTACGTCGGCGGCAGACCGCTACGCCGCGCTGGCCGAGCTGGACACCGTGTTCGGCTCGTCGGCCCCTGCCACCAGCGTCTACAACACCATCAGCACTTCTCAAGGGTACGAGAACACACCATCAGATGAATTCACCCTCTTCCCATTACCCTGTAGTTTATGCCTTGTTCTTTCTGTCTGTCTCTCTTATATTCACATCTTTCTAAATATATAAGGCAACTTTCTTGTTACCAACAAGTAGATCTATTTTTCAAAATGATACTCAGCCCTCTCACCTCTCTCTTGTTGCACCCCAAATCGCACCCTATTCTCTAAAAGTGCACTGCTTTTAGCACCACTGCTAGGGACCATGTAGGTATTTGGGACGCAGCCTCTGTCACGGTGAGTCCATGGGGTCACTCTAACGCCGGTGTTGTGTTGTGTCCCAGGGGGATGTTTGGCCCTGTGACAGGAGTCTCGTCAGCCCAGGCACAACAATGTATGTCCAGCATGCCCCAGGGTTTTGGAGGTGAGTGACATCACTCCATGTGTGTTTTTCCATCCCTACCCTTTCCCCTTCAGTGTGCACTACACTAGTTCACTCAACCCTTGGGTTTAAAAATATTGGATAGGTGTAAGCGTGGACGACAGGGAGTTTCATTCATATTTCACTCACTATCTTGCGTCCATTACTTTTCAATCTGAGGGGGAGTGAACTGTCATGGAAATTCATCACTGAGGACTCCAAGTCAAAGTAAATGAAGAAATCTTTATTGATTACACTTGTAAAACCATTGCAGTAGAAAGGTTTACCTTAAGACCTTCGCTTCATACAGTTAGACACAGGCTTCATTACACAATTTGATTTATGTAAGTTCTCCAATGTTATCACACGCACACAAGGACAAATAGTCCCAACATAGCCCATTTTGCAAGGTTCACAGACTATGATCCAAACATAGTTGACAGCCAAGCTGTCACCTCCCACTCGCTATTTTCATTGCCAGAGTAGCTTCTAGCGGTTTCTGATAATGACATTTCAGCTGGAGCTTTTGACTTTCTCTTCCTCCTTCAGGTTCCTAAGACAGCAAAAGACTTGAAAATAAAAAGACAACACAAAATATGACAAGTATTAGTAATGCGTTAAACTAGGCGTAATCATATATGGCAAAAACCGAAGTTTGATAACATGACGATTCCCACTCTTCCTTAGCCTGACTCTATAACTTTGGGATTCTGTTCTGCTGGGGTCCACTAAAATGAAGACTCTAAAAACACCTACTCATGCTTTTACTCAGACTTCCTCGTCAGGCTGCAGGTTTTACGAGAGGTGTTCCCACGCTGTATCAACCTCACTTCGCCGCTTTTTTTTCGTGCAAAGTGCAGTCAACTAGTAGAATTGTTTTCCAAAACAAGCCCTCCCCCATCCTGAGTCTTGGATGTACAATGAATCTCCGTGGCTAGGCAGGTGGTGTTATCGTCCCAGCCCAAGTCCAGAACCTTTGTACTCCTCCACACATCTCCCGGTCTTCTAATCAGTCAGGAGAAACCTTGAAATCAGGAGGTGCACATTCCAGCAGCCTGCCGCAATCCACTGGATAATTATCCTTCTCATTCACAAAGAGCTATTTCTGAGTAATATATTCATAAGTGAATATAATGAGGGAATATAATGATTTAAATCAGTAAAGCTATAAGACAGTGTTATAGGGCGATAGTTCACATTAGCTCTATCATGTGACTCCTATCTCACCCTTATGGAAACATTCTGTCTGAGACATGCCCCCTTTTGTACTTTGCCTCCGGCCACACATACATTTGCACATAGATCATTCCATCTACACTATAACACATTAATTACTACTGCTAGGCCACTTATATAGTTATAAACATACTAGAACTTGCTCAAGTCAATTAGTCAGTTTCCAACAGTGCCTCATCTGGAACAATGATCAGTCACATGTTCCAGGCCACCTAGAATAAATATTGACTTGAACAGGAAGAGAGAGAATACATGTGTAATCATTTCACACCACCCTTGATGAGAATGAGATTGGGGCATGGACCACAAAGCCCCTATTATCAATGTCCCAATTATGTTTAGCCCAAGCTACAATCTAGTGGGTTTTCTGATAACCTCCCTCTTGGAGGACACAAAGGTTTCCCTGAGAGGAACACTCCCTTGACTCACTAGATTCTTACAAATATTGAATTTGTTTCAGAAACCACCTGCAGGATGAGCAGTGCACCCTCCCCTCACTTTGTGCTCCCCTCACAGTTTAGGGGCAGCTCTCTCTCTCTCTCTCTCTCTCTCTCTCTCTCCTTTCCAAATTATAATTAGAACTATTTATCAATTATCCAGCTCGTTCTTCACATTGAGTCTGTCACTCGAATTTAAGACCCTCAATTTAGCACACACAGACACTGGCAGAATGTACATTTACAGGCGGTGATATGACATACCGTAATTTCTGGACTATTAAGTGCACCTGAATATAAGCCGCACCCACTGAATGAAAAAAATAAATACATTTTGAACATAAGCCGCACATGTCTATAAGCCGCAGGTGCCTCCCGGTACATTGAAACAAATTAACTTTACACAGGCTTTAACGAAACACGGCTTGTAACAAAAATAAATGGGCTTTAACGAAACACTGCTTGTAACAGAAAATAATGCAAATAGTCCGGATAGCCATATGATTACCTGTTCAGGAGTCTTATGGCTTGGGGGTAAAAACTGTTGAGAAGCCTTTTTGTCCTTGACTTGGCATGCGGTAGTAGAGAGAACAGTCTCTGACTGGGGTGGCTGGGGTCTTTGACAATTTTTAGGGCCTTCCTCTGACACCGCCTGGTGTAGAGGTCCTGGATGGCAGGCAGCTTAGCCCCAGTGATGTACTGGGCCGTACGCACTACCCTCTGTAGTGCCTTGCGGTCAGAGGCCGAGCAATTGCCGTACCAGGCAGCGATGCAACCAGTCAGGATGCTCTCGATGTTGCCGCTGTAGAACCTTTTGAGGATCTCAGGACCCATGCCAAATCTTTTTAGTTTCCTGAGCGGGAATAGGCTTTGCCGTGCCCTCTTCACGACTGTCTTGGTGTGTTTGGACCATTCTAGTTTGTTGTTGATGTGGACACCAAGGAACTTGAAACTCTCAACCTGCTCCAATACAGCCCCGTTGATGAGAATGGTGTTTAGTCCCAGGATCCTTAGCTTAGTGATGAGCTTTGAGGGTACTATGGTGTTGAACGCTGAGCTGTAGTCAATGAATAGCATTTTCACATAAGTGTTCCTTTTGTCCAGGTGAGAAAGTGCAGTGTGGAGTGCAATAGAGAGTGCATCATCTGTGGATCTGTTTAGGCGGTATGCAAATTGAAGTGGGTCTAGGGTTTCTGGGATAAGGGTGTTGTGAGCCATTACCAACCTTTCAAAGCACTTCATGGCTACGGACGTGAGTGCTACGGGTCTGTAGTCATTTAGACAGGTTGCCTTATATTGGCAACCTCACCGCAGAATTACAGGGTCAGGGAGTTAGAGGACTAACCCTTAGGGAGAAATCCCGAACATACAGCAGACCCAATCTGGTGAGATTTGTATTGAAGCAAGACAAAAACAAACATAACAGCAGCAATACACTTCTTCATATTTACCAGCATTTACATATTATACTTAAATCTCACCCAATGTATCTAGCCTTTCTGGCGAGGGTTATCAGGCCTCACCAGAAAGTCAGAACAGAGGTCATTCAACACCATTAAGTGAGTCTGTTCTCATTGAGACTGTTCTTTTCCTTTTCTTCCCCTGTACTTCAGACTCAATTATTTAAAGACATTACAAACATTCTGTGTACCAGGTTTACATTGGGTTTTTCAAAACATTTCTTATCAGGAGAACTCGCATGTCTGCAACTAGAAGTTGGACAATAGATACTTCAGAAAATGTCATTTGTGTGGCGTTTAAGGTGCATGCTTTCTAACCCATGAAGAACCCACTAAAACTAAATAAAAAGACCCCACACAATAAATCAGATACTGTAGGTTGTGTGTGTGTGTGTGTGTGTGTGTGGTAACACAGAAAAATCAAACAAATGGCCAGGCCTCACTTAATTGGAAGCTCCCTTTACGGCTGGATCCAGGTACCTTTTATACTTTATAAAACTGCAGAATTTCACTAACTGCTCTCCCAAGACAACAGCCTCGGGAAACATTTCAAAGGGAGAGTTAAGGACACCCCATCCTCCTGGAAGATTTTCTTTTTTTTTCTCACAATGCTAAATCTTAAAAAGCAACACAGTTTTAATTACAGACAAAACAAAACAACTTCTGTTCAGCAGGACTCCACTGTCCTCCCTCCACTCATTAATCATTTGTGTTTTAATTCATCCCAAAGTTTACTGCATATAAACTCAGCAAAAAAGAAACAACCTCTCACTGTGAACTGTGTTTATTTTCAGCAAACTTAACATGTGTAAATATTTGTATGAACATAAGATTCAACAACTGAGACATAAACTGAACAAGTTCCACAGACATGTGACTAACAGAAATGGAATAATGTGTCCCTGAACAAAGGGGGGGTCAAAATCAAAAGTAACAGTCAGTATCTGGTGTGGCCACCAGCTGCATTAAATACTGCAGTGCATCTCCTCCACATGGACTGCACCAGATTTGCCAGTTCTTGCTCTGAGATGTTATCCCACTCTTCCACCAAGGCACCTGCAAGTTCCCGGACACCCTCCGATCCAACAGGTCCCAGACGTGCTCAATGGGATTGAGATCCGGGCTCTTCGCTGGCCATGGCAGAACACTGACATTCCTGTCTTGCAGGAAATCACACACAGAACGAGCAGTATGGCTGGTGGCATTGTCATCAAGCTGGAGGGTCATGTCAGGATAAGCCTGCAGGAAGGGTACCACGAGGGAGGAGGATGTCTTCCCTGTAATGCACAGCGTTGAGATTGCCTGCAATGACAACAAGCTCAGTCCGATGATGCTGACACACCACCCCAGACCATGATGGACCGTCCACCTCCAAATCGATCCAGCTACAGAGTACAGGCCTCGGTGTAACGCTCATTCCTTCGACGATAAACACGAATCCGACCATCACCCCTGGTGGGACGAAACTGCGACTCGTCAGTGAAGAGCACTTTTTGCCAGTCCTGTCTGGTCCAGCGACGGTGTGGTTGTGCCCGTAGGCGACGTTGTTACCGGTGATGTCTGGTGAGGACCTGCCTTACAACAGGCCTACAAGCCCACAGTCCAGCCTCTCTCAGCCTATTGCGGACAGTCTGAGCACTGATGGAGGGATTGTGCGTTCCTGGTGGAAGTCTGGCAGTTGTTGTTGCCATCCTGTATCTGTCCCGCAGGTGTGATGTTAGAATGTACAGATCCTGTGCAGGTGGTGTTACATGTGGTCTGCCACTGCGAGGATGATCAGCTGTTCGTCCTGTCTCCCTGTAGCGCTGTCTTAGGCGTCTTACAGTACGGACATTGCAATTTATTGCCCTGGCCACATCTGCAGTCATCATGTCTCCTTGCAGCATGCCTAAGGCACGTTCACGCAGATGAGCATGGACCCTGGGCATCTTTCTTTTTGTGTTTTTCCAGAGTCAGTAGAAAGGCCTCTTTAGTGTCCTAAGTTTTCATAACTGTGACCTTAATTGCCTACTGTCTGTATGCTGTTAGTGTTTTAACGACTGCTCCACAGGTGCATGTTCATTAATTGTTTATGGTTCATTGAACAAGCATGGGAAACAGTGTTTAAACCCTTTACAATGAAGATCTGTGAAGTTATTTGTATTTTTACGAATTATCTTTTAAAGACAGGGTCCTGAAAAAGGGACATTTACTATTACCAATCTCCGTTGGATATTCCCTATTTGCATCACAGTCATTAATGTGTACTATTTTAAGATGAATATGCACTGAATCGATACAGATCTACTTTTTGGGGGGGTCCCATTGTAATCGAAGCAGTGTTATGGGAAAAAAATTCAGCCACGGCGGCATTCCTCTCGCCACCAAGTCTAACAATTTTCTCCAGTACATGAATGGTCTCTCATTTTACCCATGATTTAGCGTAACCACCGCACTACAATGCCCTTCTTTTTCATTAACAACCTTTTTTTAAAGGTAATTGTAGGTTTGGTAAGCCCAATGCTGGTGCTTGACACACATGCTTTCTTAAACTCTAAAATAACTATTGTATCTTTAAAACTTCAAACAATTGTTAACTGGCAATGTTGTTATAAAATACAGTTGTATCTCCCTAAAAAGAAAAATCATTATTGGTCCATATCAATGTTGAATTTTGTCTTTTGTAGTTACATTCTTTCTTTTATAATACAGGGGGTTTAGATATGTATTCTTTCAAAAATTCCTCCTTCACACTAATGTTCTATTCATACAACATATTCGGTATGTTGCATAAATTGCCTACATTACTACAAATATTAATAGCTAATTATGGAAAATAAGAAACAGGATTTTTTAAATATATATATATATATAATCTTTTTTGATGGCTATATATAATACAATTCGAGGTGAGGGCGATGGAAATGCATTTGGCAGTTGATCTACTTCTGTTCTGTAAATGGCACTGTGTGCTCTTTTCCAAGGATGGATCCCAGTCTGTTCAGGGCTATGGGATACGGGGGGTCGGGGGTGGTCTGCCGGGCATTGGGATGTCAACCCAACTCGGGATGAGGAGGGCTTTTACTTAGTAGCAATGCAAACATCATGGTACAGCTATGCACACACTCAATCATCATGTTACTTTTCAATGGTACGGTTACAAACATTTATTTTGATAAATAGAATTGAAAGTTGTGTCTCATTATGGTAAGTGGTGAAATAAGTATAGCTATTTACAATTGTAATGGCTTAGCAAATAATAAGAAAAGACGATCAGTATTTACCTGGCTAAAAGAGAAGGAATATAATATCTATTGTTTACAGGAAACTCATTCAACAATTTTAGATGAATTTTTGTGGAAAAAGGACTGGGGGGACGAAATATATTTCTCCCATGGGCAAAGAAATTCAAAAGGGGTGATGGTTTTAATTAACAGTAATTTTGATCCAAATGTGCAAATTGTTGAAACAGATCATCAAGGTAGATGGATTTTAAATATGTCGTTGGACAATAAACAGATATGGCTTATTAACCTGTACAGTCCAAATGATGATGATCCAAGCTTCTTTGAAAATATATATAAGAATTGATCAACTCTACAAGCAACACTAGACTCTATTATTATGGTGAGAGATTTTAATACGGTCTTGGACCGGAAAGGAAATCACACTACAGACTATCACCCTCAGGCACTGAAGGAAATCATGAATGTCAATGATATATTGGAATTAGTGGATATATGGAGGCTTAAATATCCTGACCTAGTGAGATATACATGGTGGAGGCTTAATCAAGCTAGTCGTCTTGACTACTTTCTTATGTCATTCTCTCTGACACCAAAAGTTAGTGTTGATAGGGGACAGAATGCGGTCGGATCATCACATAATTGGCATATATATTACTCTTACAGAATTTCCACGTGGGCGAGGATATTGGACATTTTATCAAAGCCTACTAGATGATAAATTGTTTAGAACTAGGACTGAATAATTTATAACTGACTTTTTCAGACATAACATAGGTACAGCAGATCCCCTTATTGTATGGGACACTTTTAAATGTGCCTTTAGAGGCCATGCAATTCAGTACTCATCTATAAAACAAAAGCAATTTAGATCAAAAGAGTCCATATTAACAAAGGAAATTGAAGGACAAACAGTACAGTTAGATGGCAATAAAAACTGTACCATCGAGGCACAGAATAAGTTAGAGGAAAAATAAATGGAGGAACTTATTCAAGAAATATCCAGTGTAATATATTATAAAAATAAAGCGAACTGGATGGAATATGGGGAAAAATGCACCAAATTATTTTTCATTGTTCAATATAGAAATGCTACCAAAAATGTTTTACTGAAACTTGTTACAAATGATGGAGTCACGCATGATTCACCAAATTATATTTTGAAAGAGGAAGTAAAGTACTTTAAGAATGTTTTCATTTCAGTCTCCTCCATCTCCATTAACCGAAGCTAAATGTATGGATTTTTTCCCCTAATAATAATGTAAAATTAACATATGTACAGAAAGACTCAGGGGAAGGCCAAATTAAAGAGGAGGAACTTCTTGACACAATTAAAGCCTTTAAGGCTGGGAAAACTCCAGGGCTGGATGGCATACCAGTGGAAGTATACCAAACTTTTTTTGATATACTCAGAGGACCATTATTTGCATGTTTTAACCACTCCTATATAAATGGTAGATTATCGGACACGCAACAAGAAGGTCTGATATCATCATTATTACTGAAACAGGACCCAAGTGGTGTATATATAAAGGTCCAGTCCATCTAAAAAATTAGAGGCCTCTTACACTTCAGTGTTGTGATGCAAAAATCCTAGCAAAATGCTTGACGCATAGAGTTAAAGTATTGTCAGATATTATTCATCCAAATCAGACAGGTTTTTTACATGGATGATACATTGGAGATAATTTAAGACAAGTACTGGAAACAATAGAATACTATGCAATATCGGGGACACCAGGCCTGGTTTTCATAGCTGATTTTGAAAAAGCTTTTGATAAAGTACAACTGGAGTTTATATATAAATGCCTAGAATATTAACATTTTGGGGAATCTCTTTTAAAATGGGTTAAAGTTATGTATAGTGACCCTAGGTGTAAAATAGTAAATAATGGCTACATCTCAAAGTTTTAAACTATCTATAGGAGTAAACAAGGTTGTCCACTATCAGCATATCTATTTGTTATTGCCATCGAAATGTTAGCTGTTAAAATTAGATCAAACAATAATATTAAGGGATTAGAGATCCGTGGCTTAAAAACTAAGGTGTCATTGTACGCTGATGATTCATGTTTTCTTTTAAAATCACAATTAGAATCTCTCCACGGCCTCATAGAGGATCTAGATACTTTTGCTATCCTCTCTGGATTAAAACCAAATTATGATAAGTGTATTACGTATTGGATCACAAAAAAATGCACATTTTACATTACCATGTAGTTTACCAATTAAGTGGTCTGACGGAGATGTGGACATACTCGGTATACAAATCCCCAAAGAAAGAAATGATCTCACTCCAATAAATGTTTTATAGAAAGTTAGCAAAAATAGATAAGATCTTGTAACCATGGAAAGGAAAATACCTGTCTATTTGTGGAAAAATCACCCTGATTAACTCTTTAGTCATATCACAGTTTACCTATTTGCTTATGGTTTTGCCTACACCTAGTGACCTGCTTTTTAAATTATATGAACAAAAAATATTCAATTTTATTTGGAATGGCAAGCCAGACGAAATTAAAAGAGCCTATTTATATAACGAATATGAATTCGGAGGGCAGAAATGATTAAATATTAAAGCATTAGACATCTCACTAAAGCCATTAGTCATACAAAAGTTATACTTAAATCCAAACTGGTTCTCTAGTAAATTGGTACGAATGTCTCATCCTATGTTCAAGAATGTCCTTTTCCCTTTTATTCAGATTACACCTGCTCACTTTCGGTTGTTTGAAAAGGAAATCATCTCCAAAATATTGTTACATTTTTAAACAAGCCTTAAAAAGTTGGTTGCAATTTGTTTAATCCACCTGAAAAGACAGAACAAATAATACAACAAATATTGTGGTTAAACACAACATTTCAAAGAAGTTTTTAAAATCAAAAAATGTATAATATCATAAAAAAATGAATGATATCATAAATTGGACTGGTGGAGTGATGTCACACATGCAGCTAACACAGACATATGGAAATGTCTGCTCTACCCAAAATTACAACCAACTAATTGCAGCATTACCACAAATGGAAGAGGCAAGTAGAAGGGGAAGAAAGTAAGGAACTTGTATGTCGGCCCTGCATTAAAGAATATAAATGGTTAAAGAAAAGTGTGATAAATATAAACATATACCAATTTAATTTAAGGATGAAAAACTGACAGCTGTGCCATATAAATTGCAAAATAGTTGGGAAGAGATTTTCAATGTACCCATTCCATGGCACATGGTTTATGAATTGATACGCAAAACAACGCCGGATTCAAAACTTTTTAAATTACTATACAAAATTCTTGCAACCAATAGAATGTTATATATATGGGGGTACTATCTTCCCAGCTCTGCAGATTTTGCTGCGAGGAGGCAGAGTCATTAGATAATTTATTTTGGTATTGTCCATATGTAGCTTGTTTTTGGTCACAGGTATGTTTGAAGGAATGGTTGAAGGATTGCAACATTTGCGTAGAACTAACGCTGCAGATGGCAATACTGGGTGATTTGAAAAGTCATAGTCAACCGATCAGTAATATAATAATTATTTTAGCAAAAATGTACATTTTTAATTTACAATCTGTAGGAGCTATGAGAATAGAAAGGTTCAGTACTTTTGTGAAGCATCACAGCACAGTTGAAAAATATATGGCAAATAGAAATCCAAAATGGATGGTGTTAAGAGATGGATGGGAGGGGTTGAATGGAGCTGAAGGGTGGGACTAATAACAAGATAACCAATGTAAAACATAGGGGGTCTGTAAAATGTATATAGGTTCAGAAATGTTGTGAAATAGCACAGTTACAAATATAAATCAAACTGGATGGACATCAGAAATAGAGGACTAAAAACAAACAAAATGTAACTATTGTAAAATAGATTGTGTCTGTATAAGATGTATAAACTGAAGGTTGAAGCCTAAGTGTTATTGTTTATTAGTTTACTCCAATTGGGGGAAGGGTGGTTGGGTTTGCGGGGAATAATAAAGATATATTCTAAAAAAAAGTATCGTATGTATGTATGTATGTATGTATGTATGTATGTATGTATGTATGTATGTATGTATGTGTGTATGTATGTGTATATATATTTATTTACCAAAAAAAGATATGGGAGATTGTTGCTTCCATCAATGTAATTGTCTTCATCATTTCCAATCTTTCCGTAATATTAAGCTGATCCACCCCTAAAAAAACATATCCTGTAATAGTAATTTCCCCTTTCATATCATCACACACTTCACTATTTTCTCATTTATTTCATTCACACACCACACTTCACTATTTTCTCATTTATTTCATTCACACATCACACAGAACTTGCTTAGGTATTCACTCAGAATCCCTAAATAACGTTATCAATCGAAGTCCACACAGAACTTTGTTCAGTTCACACACAACTTTCTTAGGTATTTACATCCATACCACCAGCAACAATCAGCACGGCAAAGTCAGCCTGCGCGGTACCAGTGATCATGTTCTTGAATCTCAGTGTCCGGGGGCATCAATGAGCCCTTGTCCATCTCAGCTGCTTCCTTCTCAAACTTTTCAATGGTTCTCCTGTCAATGCCTCTGCACCTGTAGATCAGATGGCCGGTGGTGGTGGACAGAATCCATATATAACGATATCAATCCAAGTCCACAAAGAACTTTGTGCAGTTCACACAGAACTTGCTTAGGCATCCACACAGAATCCCTATACAACGTTCAGTTCACAGAACTTACTTAGGTATTCTTTCAGACGCGCACACACACACTCGAGATGCTATTTCCTGCTTCTTGTTGTTTACATATTCAAACGACGTTCACACAGAACATTCGTGCAGTTCACACAGAACTTCCTTATGTATTCATACAGAATGCCTATTTAACATTATAAACGAGGTTCACCAAACCTTTGCCTAGTTCTCTCTTACAACTTGGATCTCTTCTTAAACAAATGTATTACTTCATTTAAATGTACTTATTGAAATCAGTTGAGTTGTCCTAGGTTTCGTGGATGTTGTGTTTCCTCCCGGACGCGTCCCACAGTGGAGGTCTGGTCCGGGTGGGTCCTCGTCCTCTTTTAGTGAGACAGGAATATCCCTTTACGCCGTTCAAAGAATGTGCCACCGGTGTTCCCTCGCAGACCCTCACTGATGGATCACATCGAGAAGATCAAACATCCTGTTTTGTGGCGCCAGAATTGTCGTGGAAATTCACCACTGAGGACTCAAAGTAAATGAATCAATCTTTATTATCACGGCTGGAGAGGTTCACAAATTCAATCCAAGCTTGATGAAAACTCTGAAGGGGAGATTCCCTTTCAGTCCTTTTTAAACTGCTACACAAACAAGTCATAAGCATGGTTGGTTCCTGTATGTGACTGATGTATACAACACAAGGCTTTTGACCTTGAAACTGAGACATTGTATCACTTTAGGTTATTACAAAAGCAGCCTTGTGCTAAACATACGATCACATACACACAAGGAAATTTCCATCTCAGACCGATTCCACACTTCGGGGAGAAGGGGGTAGATTAGAATTGGACCGTAAATTTCTACAGAGCTGAAGTAGAGACTTAGCTACTCAGAGATGAACTGATATGAGTTTGATGTCTCCCCTTTCCTTCTGCCAGGTCCATCAACAAACCCCTTTGCTGCTGCAGCGGTTGCCCCAGCAATAGCCACCACCAACCCCTTCCAGAGCAATGGGAGAGCAGCGGCTATGGCAGCAGCAGGTGGGGACACGCCATGGATGTTTTGCATACCCAATGTACTTGAAACTAAAGCCATAGGCTTTGTCAGAAATCATTCTTGCCTACTACTCACTAAAATTCTATACTATGTACTAACCGTACTACATACTGTTTAGAACATACTGTTTAGTAAAAATGTATGCAGTAAGCAACAGATATCAGCATACTAGACACACGCATACTTAGAAGGCGTCATGTAATGCGCAATTGGGTTGTGCCCCGCCATTCGTACATCACGTCTGATCATCTGATTATCAGCTGTTGTCAAATACATGTGGGAGTCTGAAAATACAATTATCTTCCTCAATAGCATGCAGTGAATTCGTACTTGATGAAAAGCCAAAATGAGTATGACATCCTGGCATTTTAAGCTTTCTACGTTTTCGAAATATCACATACTCTAAAACGTTCTATTTCGCGCATACCCAATCAACATACTATTTAGAACACAAGTACGGGTAATCGGACACGGCCACTGAGTTAGAGGGTGCGCTTAACCCAAAACCTGTCATGGGCAGGCCCATTGCAAAGATAGTTGATGAGCTCTAAAGTACATCTCTATGACTAAAGCTGATCTAACTGTCGTGGTTAGCGGCCATTTTGAGGTAGTGCAGAAGAAAAACATGTTTCACAGATGGCAACTATATTCCAAAGTCATGCTAAAATATCACAAATTAACTGAGGCAGGTGATGATGTAAAATATTCTCTAAGTAGCAAAATTCAAAGAATAGCCTAGCAGTCAACCGAAATCTCACAAGTCCATATTCTTAGATAACTTTTTACGGAGGATGATTGACCACCTGAAACCCTGTAAGAGGACTCATGGTCATGGTCATCAGAGGGCATAATGAGTTTATGAACCAGATGCCTTCACTTCATCTAATTGTATTCATCTTAAAGTAAGTATTTTGCCTGGGGCTCGGCTGCTACAAGATGGCAGCATTATTCACTAACAATTGTCTGTAGCTAAATGAGGATACAGTCCAAGTAGTAACAGTTGGTGACTTGAGTGTTTCTGTTATAAGCGTGAAGGTGTGTGCTTATGTATGTCTACGTGCAAATTATGATGGCTCTATCTGATTGCTCTCGTGATGCTCGACAGGCCTGTTGGGGGCTCTGCATGGGCAGGGTTACCCTCCAGCCCACTTTGGTAGGTTCCCTCCTCCTCTTCCAGCTCACTCCTATTCTCCCTCCTTTCTGCCTCCGTGTCTTGGCTGTGGCAGTGCTTCCTAGAGCTCCCCTGAGCATCCTGTGACTGTCTCGCCGACTGCATGTGTTGTGTCCCCTGACCTCTGACCCCAGTCCTACTTCTACTGTATATGTGAGTGTGGGGGTCCTGATGCCTCAACTGCCCTCACCAATCCCCCCCCCCCCCATCCCCCGCCCTCACTAATGCTTCCAGACTGTAGTGATGTGACATCGCCGATTGCCCCCTGCCGGCCAAGAGAAATAGCCTAACTAACAGTCGTAGCTTTTCAGCCTATAGCTGTTGGCGTTGTGTATGTCCTCCAGTTGAGCTCTGAGGTTATAAACTGGTGTTGAAAGGACATCAAACTGCTAGATAACCATTTAAGAGTATCCTTGAACTGCACAACCATCTTGACTGTAAGCTTTTTATAGTTTTTCACCCACCTGGATTCTGTACACTGCCTTTGCTAAGAGTGCTTATACCCTGAGTGCTGTAGTACTGTAACTGTGTGCTAGATGCTGTGTACTTTAATGCTGGTTATGTTACGGATAGAGCTAGTCTCTGAGACCCGTTCTAGTCACAAAGTAGTTTTTCTGCTGTTGCTGTGTTTGTTTCTCTGTATTTAATTGTACACTGCTCAGTAAAGGTGTTTTTCATTCAGGTTGTGTGCAAATGTTAACCTGGCGTCAGGTGTGATTATAGCTAGACTGGGTGGGTGGGTGCTTTACATACTTTGTGGTCTGCGTTAGCACTTAGCAGTAATTGTGTAGCGTGAGCTCTGTGTAACTGATGTGATATTTTGTAGATTGTGAGTGTCCTCTCCTCTTCCGCCTATCTTGCAGCCACGTTTGGCACAGGGTCCATGAGCATGCCAGCTGGATTCCGGAACGCTGCTACCTACAACCTCCCCACCAGCTTCAGTGGGACCTTCCAACAGCCCTTCCCAGGCCAGGGCCCCTTCCCTCAGCCTCCGGCCTATCCCCAGCAACCCAACGGTGCGTGGGTGTATGTGTGCTTTGCATGAATTTGTGTAGTGTACCCCTTTTCATTTAAACCTTGAGTATTTACCTCTTTCTCTGGTCCACCAGGGGGAGGGTTTTCAGCCTATGGACAGGCCAAGGCTGTGGTGACCCCCTTTGGGCAGGTGATGACTGCACCCGGGGTCTCTAGTAACCCCTTCTTGGTGAGTGGGACCATTGGTTGAAAACCAAGTGTCCACAGTCTCCATTTGATAAAACTTGTGTTAGTTTCACTAGTGGTGATTTAATGGCTCCCTTTCTCCCTCTCTCTGTCTTTGTTGTCCTTCCAGGCGGGCGCCCCTTCAGGACACTACCCCTCAGGAAGCTCTTCAACGAATCCTTTCTTATAGCGCTGCTCCACCTGAACTCCACCACTAAGGTGTTGTCAACTGGCGTGCTCCTCTCTCACCTCTTGCACTGTTTTGTTGAACAAGACGCTTTAAAAAGAAAAACACAATGTTTCTAAAACTGGTATTTTGTATTAAGTGACGTAACTGACACCGTCCATGGCAGCAAAAAACAAAACAAGGTAAAGGTGTGTAGAGGGAAGGGGTGGTGGTGTTAGGGGCGGCAGGAAGCCTAGCTGTTAAGAGCGTTGGGTCAGTAACCGAAAGGTCGCTGGTTCGAATCTCTGAATTGACTAGGTTAAAAACATGTCTGTGCCCTTGAGCAAGGCACTTAACCCTAATAGCTCCTCCTGTAAGTTGCTCTGGATAAGAGGGTCTGCTAAATGACTCAAATGTAAATGTGTTAAAGGGGTGGAGTTTCCTCTCATCCTCCATCTAACATGTGATCTGGCCTGGCCTCAGCTGAGCCAAATGTATATTCAAACTGGCTGATACTAAGTTATTGCAAAATATTCCCATTCATTACACTGCAATTCTGTAAATATTTTTTTCTTAGCAGAAATTAGCTCTGTGCATATCAGTATTTGTACCTTTAACACGTGTTTAAGGCAGAACTGTTACTTGGAAAATCTTAGAGGACTACTGTGAGTTACTGTATTTGTAAAGAAGAACCAAAAGCGGTTTGTACAGTGTGGTATCGGTAGGACTATTTTTACAGAGAATAAGAGGAGAACATGCGTTTCATAATTTGTTACAGAAGAGGGGGAGGAGTCTCTCTCTTCTTCTGTGATTGGCCTCGAGGGCAGAGACTCCACCTGGAAGAGGATGGGCTCTCACCTGTCCTGCTGTCCACCACAATATAGACTGAAGACCACTGATGTTGGATGTTAAAGACATTTAAGTTAATGTGTATATATATATTAAAATGAATTTTAACTAAAAAGAATGACCAAACCATGTCTTTGTATTGCTGCACTGTACATCTCCATTTTCATATATTGAAATATTTTTGATATACTGTGTATAAAAAGATTTCTATCACGATGAAGATGTTGCGGTCTGAATCCTGTGGAGCTGTTACTCTTGCTCAGGAGTATAGACTGTGTAAAGAATATCAAACAAACAGACCTGAATGTCGTCAGTGGCTTTAATTCAGAATGGAACAATGTACCAAAAAATGGTCCAACCGAAAACAAAAATGTGCTTTTTTCAGGTAGAAACTCCTCGTTTCAAAATGTTTTCTCCCATTCCGGGCCTACCGAACATGGCTCAGTGGTCAGTTTCTTCAGCTCAGAGTCTTTGTTCAGGGCCAGTGTCACTGTCTTTCAGACTTGGAGGCTCCTCTGCAGTGGTGAAGTCTCTGGCTTTGCCACCCTGTCATAATCATGTACACACCCCTCAGAAAGAAAATGACAGCGATGGCTGAGAAGTAGCTTCCATAAATGGTGAACTGCAAGAAAGAGTGGAAAAGCTTTAAGCTTATTCCTTGCTCTTCAGTCGTAGGGCTAGCAAGCAGGTCTTATTATTGTCCTGTGACACTTGAACTGTTAACTCACCTGTGGGATGATGCCCAAGCCGAGCCCCCTGTCATCCACCACAACGGCTGGGATGATAGTCTGAAGGATAAAAGCCCCAAAGTTGTTTGCTCCGTTGATCAGTGCATATCTCTCCATGGAGATCTCTGTAGCAATTTGGAACCTGGAAGGAAAGGGGGCACATGTTTTTCCCTCTACCAAATATTAAAGGGTAATTTTGTAACATTTCAGATCTAAAAAGGGGTCCACGTCCCAGGCCATTTAGTTTTTTTTTTAGATCCAGCTATATCCCACAATCTAAAATTAATAGAATAAATAGATCAACACCATGGGGCCGATTCAGACCCAAGTTATACGCACGCAAATTGAACTTAATTCCATTTTTATCCCCTTTTCTCTCTACTCCACATGTTTCAGCCAGCTATCAGGGTTCAGGGTGGTGATCACAGAAATGTAGGTTTGGTAGAGGGGTGTCTACAGATATGCTGTATTCTGACCTTCGTTTAATTCCCTCATAATTCCACCACCTTTATGCGTGATGAAACAATGAATAATGTCGAGCAACCTGTCTGTTCTAAGTGGAGCAACATCTAGGCCAACTTTATTTTTTCCAATAGAAATAGCACCATTCTCCGTGCACTGTAACTTACAAATAGATAAGCGCTAGGTAAATGATTAAGTTGTGTGGATAAGGGGATTGTAAATATATTTTACCCTATGATTGCTGGAGACAAAATTAATGTAAAACCAGTCATATGGCAGAAAACTGAAGCATATCAATTTTCCCACAGTGAGGTTTATGAAATGCTGGCCTTCAGGGATGAATTTTGGAGACCCAAACTATAGGCGTCTGTAGCCATGCACAAATGACAGCATAGTGCCAAACCTATCAAACATTTCTACAATGTTTTAATTATATGCCTGGACTTTTCACTTTTTATTTTTTTTCAATTTGTATGGTGTTAAATATTAGCCACTATCAGTAGCCATCGTCAGTTATACCAATACATTTTGAACTCGCTTTAATCTTAGTTTCTCTACATTTTGCATCATTCCATCACATCATTAGTTTACCTTTCATCTGTCACATTTGTGTGACTGTTCCTGAGGATCGCTAGCAATAGTGGATCATATTAGACTAACGTATTACCAGCAATAAGTTGGGACTATAGCCTATTTGAATCATGGAACACAGACCATACTTAACAGTTTAAACCTGGAGCCTGGCGCATGGTTCACGACGACTGGACCGTTGTCATCACAGTTCCATGATTAGTGAGGATTATTAAGGTGGATTTATAGGAACACGGTTCTACTTCTATTGTACCCTTTTCTCACCTTCCAATATTTCATTAATTAAACAATTGAATATGGAAACTTTCAGGATGAATCAAAACACTATTTTTGATTCACCAATACATTTAGTGCGTAGAGGCACTGTAACCAGTTTTTTTAATTATTATTCATAAATACTTCCCTAACCCTAAATAATCATCAGTATTTTTAAATCTACCATTTGGTGCTGAAAAGGAGATGAATATGAGTGTGTTTAGAAGGCTTGCTTTCATTGATCCCTAATATTCTGAACCGTGCATCAAAGCTGGGACCGGGAGACTGAAAAACAGCTTCTACCTCAAGGCCATCAGACTGCTAAACAGCCATCACTAACTCAGAGAGGCTGCTGACTACATAGAGACTCAAATCATTGGCCACTTTAAGAAATGGATCACTACTCACTTTAAACAATGCCACTTTAATGTTTACATACCTTACATTACTCATATGTATATACTGTATCTTATACCATCTTTTGCATCTTGCCTATGCGGCTTGGCCATCGCTCATCCATATATTTATATGTACATATTCTTATTCCATCCCTTTAGATTTGTGGGTATTAGGTACCCATTTGTGGGGAATTGTTAGATTACTTGTTAGATATTACTGCACTGACTGATCTAGAAGCATAAGCATTTCGCTACACTCGCATTAACATCTGCTAACCATGTGTATGTGACCAATCAAATTTGATTTGATTTCTCTCCATATGTTTTAGTGACTCTGTGGAGTGAATTCAAATTAAAGGTACACCAAATGTAAAGGGATGGCTATAGATAAATGTACTGAACGCCCTATTCAATGAAAACTCCATGTGAAAATGTTGGCCAGCAAGTAGGAGGGTTTTCAGTGGTTAAATTAAATGTATTCAGTGTGTGCAAGGGAACCACACCTGCAAAGCCCGTTATTCACCTGCATAAGGTAAGTCTGAAAAGTAACTATTAAGAAGTGCGTAGGAAAGGCATGCATTTCCTAAGTTTGAATCGGACCCCATGTCATTTCCAGATTTGCAGTGCTTATTTTTTTCCATTAATTTGGGCATGAGGCATGTAGCTACAGTGCATTCGGAAAGTATTCAGACCCCTTGACTTTTTCCAAATGTTATGTTACAGCTGTTATTCTAAAATTGATTTTTTTTAAATTCCTCATCAATCTACACACAATACCCCATAATAACGAAGCAAAAACAGGTTTTTAGTTTTTATACATTTGCAAAAAATTCTAGCAGATTTACATAAGTATTCAGACCCTTTACTCAGTACTTTGTTGAAGCACCTTTGGCAGCGATTACAGCCTCTAGTCTTGGGTACAACGCTACAAGCTTGGCACACCTGTATGTATTTGGGGAGTTTCTCCCATTCTTGGGCCACTGAAGGACATTCAGAGACTTGTCCCGAGGCCACTCCTGCGTTGTCTTGGCTGTGTGCTTAGGATCATTGTCCTGTTGGAAGGTGAACCTTCGCCTCAGTCTGAGGTCCTGAGCGCTCTGGTGCAGGTTTTCATCAAGGATCTCTCTGTACTTTGCTCCGTTCATCTTTCCCTCGATCCTGACTAGTCTTCCAGTCCCTGCTGCTGAAAAACAACCCAACAGCATGATGCTGCCACTCCAATGCTTCACCGTAGGGATGGTGCCAGGTTTCCTCCAGACGTGACGCTTGGCATTCAGGCCAAAGAGTTCCGTCTTGGTTTCATCGGACCAGAGAATCTTGTTTCTCATGGTTAGAGTCCTTTAGGTGCCTTTTGGAAAACTTCAAGCGGGCTGTCATGTGCGTTTTACTGAAGAGTGCCTTCCGTCTTGCCACTACCATAAAGGCCTGATTGGTGGAGTGCTAAAGAGATGGTTGTCCTTCTGGAAGGTTCTCCCATCTCAACAGAGGAACTCTGGAGCTCTGTCAGAGTGACCATCGGGTTCTTGGCCACCTCCCTGAACAAGGCCCTTCTCCCCCGATTGCTCAGTTTGGCCGAGTGGCCAGCTCTAGGAAGAGTCTTGGTGGTTCCAAACTTCTTCCATTTAAGAATGATGGAGGCCACTGTGTTCTTGGGGACCTTCATTGCTGCAGAAATGTTTTGGTACCCTTCCCCAGATCTGTGCCTCAACACAATGCTGTCTCGGCGTACTACAGACAATTCCTTTGATCTCATGGCTTGGTTTTTGCTCTGACATGCACTGTCAACTGTGGGACCTTATATAGAAAGGTATGTGCCTTTCCAAATCATGTCCAATCAATTGAATTTACCAAAGGGATGATCAATGGAAACAGGATGAACCTGTGTTCAATTTCGAGTCTCAAGGCAAGGGTCTGAATACTTATATAAATAAGGTATTTCTGTTTTTAATTTGTAATACATTTGCAAAAAAAATACCTATTTTCGCTTCATCATTATGGGGTATTGTGTGTAGTTTGATGAGGAAAAACAGTTTAATCCATTTTAAAATAAGGCTGTAACGTAACAAATTGTGGAAAAAGTCAAGGGATCTGAGTACTTTCCGAATGCACTGTGGATCTGTCTACACAACCAATGGTGTGGGATGTGGACTCATTTGGATGAAAACACCTGATAAACTTTGATTTAGGAGTGTAATGTCCCTATAATGTGTCCCTTTAATATATTACCGTCAAAAGGGATTTTTGAAATGTGACATAAGGCATATTGTTCTTCAGACGGCAGTACTCACATGGCTATGGTAATAAGCAGCATTGTAGAGGCACTTGAAGACAATGTAGCCAGCATAGCAGGCCCAGATGTTGGCTGTGAATGTCATGGTGAAAAGGGCTGCAGCTCCCTGGGCAGAGAATGAACCCAGAGCCAACTCTCCCCACTGGGCCCAATCCACCTGGGTGAAACCAATATCATAGGCTGTCGCTGCCCCTGCAAGGAACACACAGTGGTCTGAGCAGTAACATTTTACATGACGTTGCTATCTACCTTTGTAAGGTGTTAGACTGTTGATGATGATTGATTATTAATGCCTGACAAGCATCTACAAAAAAACAGACTCATGTGTCAGTGCTAGAGGTGTCACTACAGTCCCTGGTTCGAATCCATGCTGCATCACATCCGGCCATGATTGGGAGTCCCATAGGGCGGCGCACAATTGGCCCAGCGTCGTCCGAGTTTGGCCGATGTAGGCGTCATTGTAATATAAGAATTTGTTCTTAACTGACTTGCCTAGTTAAATAAAGGTTAAATAAAAAAAATTACGCCTAGAGAAAAAACCCCGGTCCCTCAGCCTATGCCTTCAGCAGCTAAATGGAGTACAGACTGTGTAAGATAGAGCCCGAGGACATATCTAAGAGATATAAATGGGGATGGCGTCGACCGCAACGCTGCTGTACAAATATCATCGACCTCCACACCCCTTAAACGGCAAGCGGAGGCTGCATCTCCACGTGAGGAGTGGCCCGTGATGCCCAAAGGCAAGGAACGCCCTTCAGTTGGATAGGCTCTCTCAATGCAAAGCCAGTGAGACAAACGCTGCTTAGAAAGTGGCCTGCCAAGCGCAGCCGCGCCATAGCACACATACAGCTGAAGCGATGACCGAATTCCACATAAAGTGTGAACTCAACACAGATGATGGAACTGTACCTCTCTGGCCCCTTCATGTGGAGGAAGGGAAAAAGCCCATAGCTCCAGGATCTGCGATCTGCCTTTAATAGTGAGACAGTCAGGTCATGTCGACAGAGCGCACAGATCACTGACAGATTTGGAAGAGTTCGAAGCCAGTAGTAATGCTGTCTTCATTGACTTCAATGGAATCTGGGCCAATGGCTCGAATGGCGGCTTACAATAGAGCTCTGCTACCCAACGGCCCCGACGTCATACATTGAGTTAGTGCTGTGTAGGGCCTGATTTTTCATCAATAAGAAGGGTGTGGGCAGGGCTCGGGTATCACTAAATTGATCACTAATGTTTTGAAGCTGAGCCATTTACGCATTCTCTGCTGCGCAGAACAGTAATATCTGACTAAGATCATAACATGGTGTCAGACGTGCTTCAACCTCATCAAATATAAGACAGGAGAGATTATTTCACAGAAAAAATAATGTTCCTTGAGTTTTGTCGGAATTTAGTGACAAAGTAACAAACCGCTAACTGCTTTCTCATGTCTCTTCGTTGAGCTGCCCAAGCAGAACCGTTGCTATGGATACTCAGACTCAGAGCCACTGTAACGATTGTCGTCGTGAGACGAGGAAGCGGACCAAAACGCAGCTGGGAGCGAATACATGTTTATTTAACACACTAGAATTAAACATGTACACAAAATCAAGGAAAAACTGCCAATACGTTACGTGCTCAAATAACGAGACAACAACCCACAAACATCGTGGGGGAAAAGGAACTTAAATGTGATTCCCAATCAGACTTCACAAGCGACAGCTGTCTGATTGGGAAATCACCCCCGAGCCCAACATAGAAATAAAACACAAAGAAAGGCTATAACCAAAACATAGAAAATAAAGCATAGAAATGCCACACCCTGACCAAAATAGCAGAGTTCACCTGGTCAGGGCGTGACAGCCACCATGAGTAGAGCGCATGCAGAGCGAGCTGCGTGCAGGGAGCGAGTGACTGGTAGAAAGGAGCAGCTAATGGATTTACTAACTTATTACTAATGGTTATTTTAGATTTCAGGCAGGACCGGGCCTTAAATTTGGCAGAAGCTATCGGGGCCACTATAGGGTAGCGCCTGAACATTGCGAGCATGTGTAGGGTTTAAAATTTTGCTTACAAAGCTTCTCAAGCACCAAGGCCAAATCCCACTGTGGAGCCGGGGCTAGGGCCACAGACATGAGCCGCCATGTCCCTAACAGAAAATATTTTACGAGGGGTTGGCTAAAAACAGACACCCCGCCAAATCCCTTATAACAGGCAAAAAGACTTTATGGTGGACAGCGAACGTTGTCTGTCAAAGAGAAATTGCAGAAAAAAAGAGAACTCTCTCCATCCGGCAACACATAGGGTTGATGGTTTTACTGTCGCACCAGCATGTGAATAATTTTGGGGTGCAGACGCCACTCTTCGTCCCGATGACCCTCTCGGGACTGAGGTCTGCTCCTTCGTTGAGGTGGCCTGGAATGTGTAGTGATGTCAACAGGCGTAGGTGCTCGTGAGCCCACAACCACAGTGCCTCTGCCAAGAGGTGAAGCGCAGGAGACCAAACTCCTCCCTGGTGGTTGATGTAGGCCACCGCAGTTCGATTGTCTGGCCAGACCAACACATTGCAGTACCAGCTCCAGGAGGTTGATGTGACACTCCAATGGAGGCCCCACATCTCCCACCGCCAGAGTCTGAGATGTCCTGCTCCATCCAGCCAGAGATGCGTCTGGGATGTGCGAGGACACTCTGCCCATCGGGACGCCAATAGTTCAGAAGGTCTAAGAGAGTGGAGAACTACTAACAGATGACAACGATGACGCACAGGTTCTAGTTGTAGCTTGGTGAACCACTCCTGTAGCCTGCGCATGTGCCGGACCCCAGTGGGACCACAGTGTGGGCAGACTGCCTGAGCCCTAGAAGGGACAGTACTGAGTGCGCTGTCACCATGTGTTGGATGATACCGACTGAGGGCCAATAGAATCACAGATGTTCGAGGATCCGAATGTTGTGCCGTCATGTTCGCAGTGTAAAACTGGAGACCCAGATCAACAATCCGCTGTTCACAGCGAAACCCAGGTGTGTGAAATGCGTCACAAGCCAGGCCGTGTGTGCTATCGCCAGCTCTACTAACGGGGCGAGAACCAACAGGTCGTCCAAGTAGGTCAGAATCCTGAGTTCTTGGTGACGTAGAGGCTCTATAGCCACCTCCATTGATTTGGAAAAGGTACGAGGTGCTAGGTCATACCTAAAGGCACCCTTGTGTACTCATACGCTACTTCCCTGGAAGGCAAAGAGTAGAAACCTCCTGTGACACGGAAGCACCGGCACATAGAAGTGTGCTTCCTTCAGGTCGATGCTCATGCTGAAGTTTTTTGTGTCCATGCGAGAAAAGTCTGTTTGGCTACGCTCTTGTTCAGGACACGTAAATCCAAAATCAAATTCATGAGAAAGTTGGGCGATAAAAGCCCTTTTTTCCTCTGCTCTGGAGGAACTACTGTAATCGCCTCCTTTGCCAGGAGTTCTGCAATCTCTTTGTTCAGAGCTGCAACCTTCTCTGGAGAAGGTTCCACGATCACTGCAAAGGGTGGAGGGGTACGCCTCAACTTCCAACTAGCCAGGTGGGCAGAGTACTCAAAATAATGCTGTGAAAGCGGGACAGCGCGAAGCTGAGGAGACTGATAAAGTTGTAAAGGCACGAATACACACTGAAGGAAATCGTTACACCCCTCTAAAGATAGTATAAGAGCATGAATACAATGCATTTAAATGTTTGTCCTGTAGCCTACTGTACCTGTTCCACCATCAGGTTTTTGTTTGGACCAGTCAGGTAAGGGTAGATGAAGGGTACAAGAGGTTTCACTGTACCGAAGAACCCATAGATGCACAGCAGAGTTGTGGGATAGCCCCATCCTTCCCTCCACCGCTTCACAGCCTCCATCCTCACAGATCCACAAACAGCGATAGCCACTATTATCAACCACACATGTTTTTATACTTTATACAAAAAGCAGGTTTATCGCTTTACCTGCTCAGGTTAGTCTGCTCTCACACACTTCCCTTAATCCAGCCTGAATCTAGTCCCCATATGGAAGTCACCTTGGTGTGTTTGTGTAATCACTGAGCTCAGTCTGTCAATCAACAACCTGCTCAATAAATGTATGCAATAACTAAAACATTAGTGTAAATTTAACATGGCCATGCCTATCAGTTGAAAACCCCTTATCTTTTGGATGACTTAAAGAGAAGTTGGACAAAACAATGCTTAGGCAACATTTTGTTTTATTTTTATTATAAATACAAGTATGTAACACCATGCCATTACATTTTAGGGTGAACCCCTGAAGACGCCTTGCCCCCCTCAGTCTCTGATAGACTACTGTCTGTGGTCAGAACAGAACCGGTCTGAGGAGGGCATCTCCACTTTGGGTTCTTCTTTCTGCTCCTGGTCCATTGCCTGTTTAGGGCGGCAGTGGTGTGCACAGGCTGTGTACATCCCTCGGATCAGGAAAAGCACAGATATTGCGGCATAGTAGCTGCCATAGATGATGAACTGGAGAAAGGGAAATTAAACTTTGGTTTTATTAGAGGGGTCAAGAACAGTAACAATGCAGTAATAATTTGCCACCAGGTGTCAATGTCTCTTCACTTTTGATAACTTGTGCAGTGATCAGTTAAAGGAATGGACAATGCCCTGTCTAGCTCTGGATTGTGTAACCATACCTGTGTGATAATGTCTAACCCCAGTGCAGTTTCATCAACAACGATGGCTGTGAGAATGGTCTGCAGCAAGAGGGCGACAAAAGTGTTGACTCCGAACGTTAGAGCATAGCATGCCATGGAAAGGTTGGATGCAATCTGAAATCTGTAATGACAAAACAGATAACACTATGTACTGAATATTTTCATTGTGCATTTCTGATGAATGTCTATAGGATGCATGGAAGGTATATGAAATAAATATAGCAGAGCACAATGAAGTATGGCCTACAGAGTATTCACTTACGTAGTGATGGTGATCAGCAGCATGTAGGAGGCCTTGAAGATGACATAGCCAGCATAGCTTGCCCAAATGTTGCTGGTGAGCCCAATCAGAAACACGGCCCCTGCCCCCACCGCAGAGAACACCCCCAGTGACAACTCCCCCCAGACATCCCAGGTCACCTTTACATGACCCACACAGAAGGCTGCGGCTGCACCTATAGAACAGGGATGGGACAATAGTGGATGATTTCCTTTTTAGATCCTGAGTAAATACTTTTAAACTATTTAAATACTTGTAAACTGCATCCTTCCTCCCTTCCTTGAAGCAATCACTGATCCAACGCTGTTGGCTGGATTAAAACATAGGATTCAATACATGGCTTTCATCAATCAATCAATCAAATGCATTTACAAAGCCCTTTTTACATCATCAATTGTCACGAAGTGCTTATACAGAAACCCACCCTAAAACCCCCAAAGGCCAAGCAATGCAGATGTAGAAGCATGGTGGCTGGGAAAAACTCCCAAGAAAGGCCGGGAACCTAGGAAGAAACCTACAGAGGAACCAGGCTCTAGGGGTGGCCACTCATCTTCTGGCTGTGCCGGGTGGAGATTATAAGAGAACGATCCAGTCATATCAGATCAGTCATTACCCCAAGCAAGGATGGATGCTTTCAAATTGGAACAGGACCCTCATCGTATTCCTAAGGGGGAAGTGTTCCTACCATAATTTATCAGGACAGTATAACGTCTCTATCCCTGAACACATAGGACAGAGGACAGGGCTTTGATTTAATTAAAGTGATACTTCAGGATATTGGCAGTGAGGCCCTTGATCTACTGCCAGGGTCCGATTGACTTGTTCTGATAAGTCACTATCTCTCAAACCCGAGCTATCAGCAATAATCAGAGAAATCGTTACCCAAGTTATCGCCTTAATTGAAGCAATTACTCTTCTCTGCGTGCAGAGCCCAACTTGGACCAAAGCGAAGATGACCATGGAACTACTTTGCCTTAAGCCCATCGAAACAAATTACCCATTTAATCATGGACCACATATAAATCATATTGTGAGACCAACATTCAGCTGCGTTCTGGAATTTTATTAGTATATTTTTATTTAGTAATAAAATAAATATTAGCATTGCAACATTTTATCTGAATATAAAATTCACCAACCGGTAAACCCCAAAGCACAGCTACTCCACTGAACGCACACGCACACACACACACAGTTCTGAGATTGTCTTACCTACTACTGCGCAGATGGCCTCGACCCCTCCATTGTAGACAGAGGAGGTGCTGGATGGCTCTATGTGGTCCCACATCAGCTGGATGTAGTTGAACACCTGGCCGTAGCCGGCCATGGCTAGAGCCCACCACAGAGACCAGTAGACCAGCTTCCTAGAGGAGTAGGACTCTCTGAAGCTGCTCAAGAGCAGCCTGCCAGCATAGACCACATTATGCAGGCTGCACCAGCCAGTACTATCCCCGGCACCCTGGGTCCTACCCGACCCAGCACCATCCTCCACGGCCTCCTCTGCCTCCTGGGCCTCCTCCACTGCACTCACTTCCTCCTCCACCTGGTCCTTGGCGCTCAGGCCCAGGGCAGCCTTCTCCCCCCTGAAGAACATCCCCTGCTGGGGCATGGGTAGCCAGATGGAGATGAGGAACGCAATGCTGAGAATCCCCAGGGAGATAGCATTGAGGTAGAAGTAGTCCAGCCCTGCCAGGGAGACCAGCATCTGGCCTATGGTGGCCCCTAGGGTGGAGCCTGTCAGCATGGCACTGCGGAGGTAGCCGGTGGCCCGCTGGTACCTCTCCGGAGGGATCACGCTGTAGATGTAGGAGAAGTAGGCCACCTCCGTGGAGGTCACCACGGCATAGTTGAACTGCAGGAAGGTCATGGCGGTCAGGCCGGGGGCGAAGCAGAGCAGGACATAGTTGGTGACCAGGAAGAGGCCCTGGACCATGATCACCGGCTTGTACCTCAGGAAGTCTGTCAGCAGGAAGACGGGGAAGAGGACGGCCAGGTAGGAGTACGTCCAGATGGGGAACAGGTAGTTGGTCACCTGAGGAGGCACAGGGAGAGGAGTGATTAATGTATTACTAGATCTATTCAATATGCACAGAGATACTGAATAGTCCTACCTGTCGTCTATATGAAGCAAAAGCCCACTACATAGCCCACTGTATACAGTAACCTGAGGATACACTGTATATACAAAAGTATGTGGACACCCACATGTGGACACCCAAATGAGTGGATTTGGCTATTTCAGCCACATCCATTGCTGATAGGTGTATAAAATCGAACACACAGCCATGCAATCTCCATGGACAAACATTGGCAGTAGAATGGCCTTACTGAAGTGCTCAGTGACTTTCAACGTGGCACTATCATAGGATGTCACCTTTCCAACAAGTCAGCTCGTCAAATTTCTGCCCTGCTAGAGCTGCCCCGGTCACCTGTAAGTGCTGTTATTGTGAAATGTCTCGGAGCAGCAGCGGCTCAGCCGCGAGGTGGTAGGCCACACAAGCACACAGAATGGGACCGCCGGGTGCTGAAGCGTGTAGCGCGTAAAAATCATCTGTCCTCGGTTGCAACACTTACTACTGAGTTCCGAACTGCCTCTAGAAGCAACGTAAGCACAATAACTGTTAGTCGGGAGCTTCATGAAATGGGTTTCCATGGCAGAGCAGCCGCACACAAGCCTAAGATCACCATGCGCAATGCTAAGCATCGGCTGCAGTGGTGTAAAGCTTGGCGCCATTGGACTCTGAAGCAGTGGAAACGCGTTCTCTGGAGTGATGAATCACGCTTCACCATCTGGCAGTCCGACGGACACATTTAGGTTTGGAGGTTACCAGGAAAACGCTACCTGCCTGAATGCATAGTGCCAACTGTAAAGTTTGGTAGAGGAAGAATAATGGTCTGGGGCTGTTTTTCATGGTTTGGGCTAGGCCCCTTAGTTCCAGCAAAGGGAAATCTTAACTCTACAGCATACAATGACATTCTATACGATTTTGTGCTTCTAACTTTGTGGCAACAGTTTGATAGAAGGCCCTTTCCTGTTTCAGCATGGCAATACCACCGTGCACAAAGCAAGGTCCATAAAGAAATGGTTTGTCGAGATCGGTGTGGAAGAACTTGACTGGCCTGCACAGAGCCCTGACCTCAACCCCATCAAACACCTTTGGGATGAATTGGAATCCCGATTGTGAGCCAGGCCTAATCGCCCAACATCAGTGCCCAACCTCACTAATGCTCTTGTGGCTGAATGGAAGCAAGTCCCTGCAGCAATGTTCCAACATCTAGAGGAATGCCTTCCCAGAAGAGTGGAGGCTGTTATAGCAGCAAAGGGGGGACCAACTCTATATTAATACCCATGATTTTGGAATGAGATGTTCGACGAGTAGGTGTCCACATACTTTTGGTAATGTAGTGTATTTCATTCTATCGTTATAGTGTGCATCATTTACTTTCTTATCACAAACTTGTTAACAAATCCATTCAAAACTGTTCATGTGTAGCATACAGCTCTCTGCTGCTGGTTACTTTACCACTTCCTCTGAGATGTTCTTGTATGGTCCAATAAGGTAGGGTGTTAGGAAGGGCTCAGCTGGTCTGCAGTTGGCAAAGAACCCATAGAGCGACAAAACGGCTGTGGGAAACACCCAGTCAGTGGACTTCAGCTTGGCCCAGGAACCCATCCTGGTAGGCTACCCCTTATGTCCCCCTCACACACACTACTTCTGGGTCTGAGTCCTGTGTACCACTGAGATCTGTTGGCAGTAGGCAGCAGTAGGTCACTTGGCCAAGTCCTTGTCGGGGAAATGTATGAATTTAGTCTGTCTATGAACTACATGTGCATAACTGAGAAGGCAAGTTTATATGAGGGAGACTTTGAGCTATTGGGAAATAGTCCCACTGATGGTAAAATGAAAGCTTATGTCAGCCTCAGTTATCATGACACTGAGTTTACCACATTTTTCTAGTCTCTATTGTTGACTTTATGTACATGTTTTGTGCACAGTTATGGAACAAGTTCTGTCTTTTTTGAACAAATTAGTTGTGGGTGAGTTGTGTGTTTCAGTCCATCTGCACATGCATCCTGGCCGAGCTCCAACTAGTCTGTCGCCATAACAATGCTTTGTTTACAAGGGATTTCTGCTGGAGGAGCGAAATTAAACTCAAACGATTCTTTCTCAGATATTATCCACCAGGTAATGAATATGTTGTTGATGATGCTAAAATACTTGATAATTAAGATACTAATGAATGTTTGGACAAGTACATAGCTAATTATTTGTACCATTTTGTGCAACTACACAGACACTTTAACAGTAGTGATGATCTGACCTAGAGCTAACTGGCTAGGCTAGCCCAGAGCCATAACCTTAGGTCTCTGTGCTAGCCAGACCAGTTAGCTGTAACAGCAATTTAATGCATGGCACACAAGTTGAAGTTACAAGTAGGCCTAAAGCAACTTGTATCTCACAATTGGTCTGGTTTTGAATATTGAATTGATGCCTTTCGTTCACAGGTATCATCCTGGAATATGAAAAAGGAGGAGCTCTGATGACTAAATCCATTGATTTGTTGGATTTGTCTCCAGTGTGAGTAGACAATAGTACAATTCATGTTCATTAATAAGATGCTGTATTAGTGATCATGCCAACTTTTGAAGAAAGCTTGGAGTGAGATTTGCTATGTGAATTTCATTGCCCTCTGGCACAACTCCTAGATTGTACTGTTTCATGGCTCATTTCCTGCAATTCTACGTATTTTGACATAGCTTAGGCCTATGACCAAATAAAAAAATAAAAAACACAGGTCAGCTGTATTCAGAATGTTTTGAACATTACTTGAACACTCAAAATTTGACGACTTTGTGGGGGATGACATTTTTTAGGTGGTTTGACACTTCATTCATTCAGACAGCAATGAAATGAGAAAGGGAGACAGGCAAATGATAGAAACAGTGGGAAGGTTGGAAGCACGGATTGATCCCTGTTCTCAGGTAGAAAGTTGTATGCAACACTTGCCGGGGAGTGTTACCACTAGGGCTGTTACGGTGATCGTATTACCACCACACCGGCAGTCACGAGTCATGACGGCAGCCAAATTCCATTTGACCGTTTTGACATGGTAATAGGCTTCTCCAATCTCTGATGCTGCTGATGGTCATTAGTAGCCTACCAAACTTGCTAACTGCCTTGTACTCAGCACTCTATTGTCCCTCTAATCACTATGACTTCAATGCAAATGTTATCGAAAATCTAATCACATTTCATGAGAGCCCATGAGCTCATGTTGCGCAACAATTCTATAGGCTATGAAGTTGAGTGAGAAAACAGAGTTTCTCAACTTTCCTAACATTAAGCACATTGCTTCTCTTTACAATTAAACTGGAAAAAGTTTCCTCCATTCACAGGAGGTTGGTGGCACCTTAATTTGGGAGGACGGGCTCGTGGTAATGGCTGGAGTGGTATGAGGGAAATGGTATCAAATACATCAAACACATGGTTTGATGCCCTTCCATTTGCTCCATTCCAGTCATTATTATGAGCTCCCCTCAGCAGCCTCCACTGCCTCCATTCGCTATTTAAGTGCATAGATTACGTTTTTTCCCCCTACCCCTGTTATGAGACAGGTGCATGACAATCGTCCATTCTAAATCAAAACAAATGTCACACTTATATTATTTAGTATATGCAGGGTTGGGTAAATTACTTTCTAAATGAAATCCGTTACAGTTGCAAGATACCTGTCCAAAATTGTAATCAGTAACGTAACTTTTGGATTACCCAAACTCAGTACCGTAATCTGATTACATTCTGTTACTTTTAGATTACTTTCCCCTTAACAGTATTAGAAGAAGACAAAAATGTATGTTACCAATTGAACAACATCTATTGCAGGATAAATCAATGTTCAAGTTTATTTAGCTGGCCATATATGGATGTTCAATTTTACTTTATGGGTTGGTCATGTAGGCTTCTTCTAACCCATCACTTTCTACTACATATAATAATACAATTAAATTATATCTGTACATTAAAAACCAAAGTCTATCAGAATTCCAGTCATTCCAATAAATGTTATACACCTTGATCTTCAAGAATAAGACTTGGAAATATGGAAGTATAGATTAGCCAAATTGTTTTAGCTGAGCATGGCCCCAAAACTAAGGACTTATTAGCCAGCCCAACTGTCTGGTTTATGATTTTGTTGTCATGGAGGACTGATTGGGCTCATTGATTCTAGTTGAAAAATAAAGTATGTGCTCATGGAATGGCATACTTTGCCAAGAGTGTGCAAAGCTTTCATCAAGGCACAGGGTGGCTACTTTGAAGAATCTAAAATATATTTTGATTTGTTGGTTACTACATGATTCCTTATGTGTCATTTCATAGTTTTGATGTCTTCACTATTATTATTATACAATGAAGAATATAGTAAAAATAAATAAAAACCCTTGAATGAGTAGGTGTGTCCAAACTTTTGACTGGCACTGTATATATAATGTATAGGTCCAAAAATAGATGTAGCAACTACAGATTGCCCCTTTAAGTCTATCAAAAGTGTGTACGTTTGAGCATGTGTCCATTAGACCTATGGATTTATTTATTTTATCAGCATGAATTAAATTGAGCAATAAAAGCCCCACTTCTATTCCACAGGCTTGGATCAGCACTCAGCAGCTGTTGCAAGAGCACATTTTTCACTTGCATGTCAACTGGTTTCAAAAACAATGATTGATAGGCAGTTTAAACTTCTTGAATTCAACCATTATTGGGTTCAAATACACATTTAGATTTGTGAACAGCTATTCACAACAACCACAATCCGTAAGGAGCAAATAGCTAAATGAGAGAGCAGCAGCGTGGTTCACATCAACATGCTAATATTATGTAGATATCAATAATAAGTGATATCTGTATCGCCGTAGACTACACCACTACTGTCATTCTTACCTCCAAGCGTTTATTCAAGTTGGATAATCATTGGATGCCGACAGTGTTGTGGTTTGTTTCCTCGTTCCTTGTCAATCATTGGCTCATTGGTGAAATTAGCATTATGACAACAATATCTTTAATTAAATCATTAAAAAACTTTTATTAATGCAATTGCAGACAGAAGTTGACAACAGGAACATAACGCATGTTTCCGAGTATGTTCTGCAAAATATAAAAGGTCCCAAGTTATTTTATTAAACCTGAAGTCCAGCCCTTGTGATGTCACTGCACACATAATTACCTTCTACTCTTCAGACCAAGACCATGCATACACTGCTATAGAAACTTGCAAGAGAGATAAAATAGTTCCGGTGTTTTCTAAGGTCTAGGCAATAAATATCCACTCCCCAAAGTTGATTTATTGTGGAACGTCTGACTAGTCTCTTATTTCCTACACTCCCCTGCAGAGTTCTGTCTCAGTCACACGTTTCTCAGAGGGTCTCTTTATAAGAGGCAGAGAGACGAGAAAACAACTGTGGAACAATACTAAACTTCTATAATGAATATATACATTGTTACAGTGAGGGAAAAAAGTATTTGATCCCCTGCTGATTTTGTACGTGTGCCCACTGACAAAGAAATGATCAGTCTATAATTTTAATGGTAGGTTTATTTGAACAGTGAGAGACAGAATAACAACCAAAAAATCCTGAAAAAACGCATGTCAAAAATGTTATAAATTGATTTGCATTTTAATGAGGGAAATAAGTATTTGACCCGTCTGCAAAACATGACTTAGTACTTGGTGGAAAAACTCTTGTTGGCAATCACAGAGGTCAGACGTTTCTTGTAGTTGGCCACCAGGTTTGCACACATCTCAGGAGGGATTTTGTCCCACTCCTCTTTGCAGATCTTCTCCAAGTCATTAAGGTTTTGAGGCTAACGTTTGGCAAAAAGAAAGACCCGATCACATGACGGGCATTGGCTAATGAGAATTGGGGTATGTGAGTGAGAGGTGCTTTGGATCAAGCAACCGGGAGAAGGGAATTCTAATTATTATATTCAGCTCAAGGGCGCAACGGCCACTGGCCGCAAAGGAATGGATTTTTTTAGGGGGCAAAAGGCTTGTGTTCCTAGCTCCAACAGTGCAGTATTATCTAACAATTCACAACAATGCACACAAATCTAAAGGTAAAATAATGGAATTAAGAAATATATAAATATTAGGACGTGCAATGTCAGAGTGGCATTGACTGAAATACAGTAGAATAGAGTACAGTATATACATATGAAATGAGTAAAGCATTATGCAATCATTATTAAAGTAGTGTTCCATTATTAAAGTGACCAGTGATTCCATGTCTTTGTATATGGGGCAGCAGCCTCTAAGGTGCAGAGTTGAGTAAACGGGTGGTAGCCGGCTAGTGATGACTATTTAACAGTCTGAGGGCCTTGAAATAGAAGCTATTTTTCAGGCTCTCGGTCCCAGCTTTGATACACCTATACTGACCTTGCCTTCTGGATGGTTGTGGGGTGAACAGGCCGTGGCTTGGGTGGTTGATGTCCATGATGATCTTTTTGGCCTTCCAGTGACAATGGGTGTTGTAGGTGTCCTGGAGGGCAAGCACTGTGCCCCTGGTGATAGGTTGGGCAGACCGCACCACCCTCTGGAGAGCCCTGCGGTTGCGGGCGGTGTGGTTGCGGTTGGTGCAGTTGCCGTACCAGGAGGTGATACATCCCGACTGGATGCTCTCAATTGTGCATCTGTAAAACTTTTTGAGGGTCTTAGGGGCCAAGCCAAATTTCTTCAGCCTCCTGAGGTTGAAGACGCGCTATTGCGCCTTCTTCACCACACTGTCTGTGTGGGTGGACCCTTTCAGATTGTCAGTGATGTGTACACCGAGGAACTTGAAGCAATAGTGTTCTTGCTGACATGCACAGTAATTACCCTATATTTTAGCCCATTGTTAAGAATGATAATTGTTCCACTGATCAGACTAAATAAAGTAAATAGATAATAAAATCTGCTGAAGACAAGGTGACATAAAGCTGCTCCTACACCCTAACCAAATTATTTGTATATTTATTTTTCCACTCTAGAATCAAACATGCCCTTTTTGGTTCACAATCTGTTTGACAAAATCATTTTTACAGTTACAAAAGGTCACCCTACCAAACTTTCCTGCTAAAACATACTGTATGTCTGTCTGTCTGCTGCCTTTTTGTTGTCACATCCTAAATGCCAAATACCAAACGAGGGGACTAATGCAAGTATGGATTAGATCGATTTTAGTACATACTGTCAAAAGGCTGCATTCTGCAATAGATTAATGGACGGGAGTAACAGCAACCACATTTTGTTGACAGCATTTTACATAAAACAGTGTTCCCATGCTTCTCTTTTTACAGTTTTATAAACTCAGCGGAGAACGTTCTCTTTCTCCATTCAGCTCCACTCCAATCTTGAGGGGCGTTTCTTTAAAACATGCATTCAATCCCCTTGATCCCTCACATAACTAGACCAATCATACACTTCAATGTGACGCGGTTCACAGTACTGGGGCAAGAAAGGGCAATGATAGAGGTTCCGCTCGTGATGTTAAATTGTAGGCGCTGATGCTCCGATTTCAAAACGATTTGGAGCACAGTTGAAAAGTTAATGTGATGACTATACAATAGACTAATTAGAAAAATAAAAAAGTAATGTTCAAAGCATGAGATATAAGAAGAGGGTCAAATGCGTGTCTCACGGCCAATGCGTTAGAGTTGGCAGCTCTGTATGTATGCAGTTTATTATACTAGTGCTAGTGTAGTATGATGATGATGATGATACAGGTAGAAAAACACACCCACTAGTTCTTCACAACTTCGTCACTGATCCTGCAATACAGTATGACGTCTATTCCCCTATTTTCAATGACCATGATGCATCACTCTGACACATATTTATCCATACAGGACAGACACCAAGGAGTTAATATCAGAGATCAGGAAATCGGAGCCGCTGATCACAGTATCACGCATCGAACAAGTCAAACTCTTGATCCTCAGACTGCAGGAGAAACTGGGTCAGCAGGACAACCGCAGGTTCTACCTCTTCAAGGTCAAATACAGTTTCCATCTTTCTGAGCTACCTATTTATTTCCATTAGGCTCTCTTCTTAATGATAATGTCATTGCCTGCCACATTATCATCCACCCTTGTGTGCAAGTGCACACTGGGAAAACGGTGAAGAATTTGGATGCAGCCATAGACAGCCATTAACTGGTATGACCACACTGCCAGTGAAATGGGTGTAAACAGTACAGCCATCCTGTAATTCCTCATTTGAACCCTAGATGGCAGCAGGGGGTGGGAATTGTAGAATTCAGGACTCTTCCTCAGACATTTACATTTAAGTCATTTAGCAGACGCTCTTATCCAGAGCGACTTACAAATTGGTGCATTCACCTTAAGATATCCAGTGGAACGACCACTTTACAATAGTGCATCTAAATCTTTGGGGGGGGGGGGTTAGAAGGATTACTTTATCCTATCCCAGGTATTCCTTAAAGAGGTGGGGTTTCAGGTGTCTCCGGAAGGTGGTGATTGACTCCGCTGTCCTGGCGTCGTGAGGGAGCTTGTTCCACCATTGGGGTGCCAGAGCAGCGAACAGTTTTGACAGGGCTGAGCGGGAAATGTGCTTCCTCAGAGGTAGGGAGGCGAGCAGGCCAGAGGTGGATGAACGCAGTGCCCTTGTTTGGGTGTAGTAGCTATGACAGGACATGTAAAATATGGGACACGGCGTCAGGCGAGGAGCTGCACACACTGGAGGGCCGCAGGTACGTGGTGTACGGCATTGCCTTCAACAACCCCTAGGGGGTCTAGTCACCTTCCTGTTACTCTACCCCAGGTATAAAAACACCAGGACCTGTATTCATAAAGCGTCTCAGAGTAGAAGTGCTGATCTAGGATCAGGTCCCCCTGTCCATATAATCTGATTCATTATGATCTAAAATGCTAAACTGATCCTAGATCAGTACTCCGACTGAGACTCTAAGGTCCCAGAGCCTTATGCCTATCCTATGTTCCTCCATTGGGAAAGAGTTGTTGGTGGTCAAAATAAAGTATTTTCCTATCTCAAATCTTACCTTCATTTCTTCTCTTTAATCCAGGGACAAGATTGCCACTGGGTCCTTTGATAAGACCTGCAGGATGTGGAGTGCCGAGACAGGCACATGTTTCCACACCTTCCAAGGAGACACTGTGGAAATAGTAGGAGGGACTTTCTAATCTAAAGATTGGACTTTCTGAGAGATTGGACTTGTCTTTCAGTATAAATAGGATTGCAGTGAGCTTCGAATCAGATTTTTTATGTGAATGGCAGCTAACACAGTTTTCGGTGCCGACCATGTATGTTTGGCGTTTAACCAACCTTGGTGGCCACGGGTAGCATGGACACTACGGCCAAGCGATGGGACGTCCAGACTGGAGAGGAGGTGGCTACACTGACAGATATTAGCTCTCTCTCTCTCTCACTTTCTCTCACACTCTCTCACTCTCACCACTCTCTCACTCACTTTCTCTTCTCTCCTTTCCTCTCATCACCACACACTCTCACAATCAGCCAAGTCCACATCCATTCATTAATGACTTAATTCAGTCATTGATATGCATTCATCTATTAATTTTTTAATATGATCATTCATGTGCTGGTCCAGCAGTCACCCTGCTTACTGTGTTCTATTCTCCCATCATATGTGTGTATGAAGCTGTGACTGTAATGCATTCATTAGGTAATCTATCTATCTACATACTCAACTACAGGACATGCAGCAGTTTCCTGCTGCACGTGGGCAAACTGTGTGGCTATGTGTTCCAGAGAGGGGATTCTGTGTGCTCCTCTCTATGCCTCCTCTCTACATCTCCTACTTCAATTATTCCTACATTAGTCATGCTGGTGAATATGGTGACTCGAGCACAAAAAGGAAAATGTCTTCCTCGAACTGAATTGGATGAAATTGTGCAATTTAGCTTTTTCAAAGGAGAAAGAATAGCTCATTTATTTGACTGTTCTTTTGAGAACTCTGCAAGTGTAACGAATTGAATTCTCTTCTCTCTTCCCCTCCTTCTCCCCCTCCCCTTCTCTCTCCTTCCTCTCTCAGGGCCACTCAGCAGAGATCATCTCCTTGTCGTTTAACACAGTGGGTGACCAGCTAGTCACTGGCTCCTTTGACCACACTGTTTCTCTGTGGGATGTTCCATCTGGGAGGTGAGAGCCCAAGTGTTTGTGTGTGTTTTTGCGTGTCCATCAATGTGTGTGTGTTTGCGTGTCCATCCATGTGTGTGTTTTTTTTACGTGTCCATCCATGTGTGTGTGTTTGCGTGTCCATTCATGCGTTTGTGTGTGTGTGTGTTTGCGTGTCCATCCATGTGTATCGTACAATCAAATCAAATCAAATTGTATTTGTTACATGCGCCAAATACAACCGTGAAATGCTTACTTACAAGCCCTTAACCAACAATCCAGTTTTAAGAAATAGAGTTAATAAAATATTTACTAAATTAACAAAAGTAAAAAAAAATTGAATCAATCACGAGGTAATGCAAGACATTTACATAACAATAACGAGGCTATATACAGGGGGTACCGGTACCGACTCAATGTGCGGTGGTACATGTATAGATAATAAACAGTGAATAGCAGCAGTGTAAAAACAAGGGGGGGGGGGGTTAATTGTAAATAGTCTGGGTGGCCATTTGATTAGTTTAGTTGCTCAGCAGTCTTATGGCTTGTGGTTAGAAGCTGTTAAGGTGCCTTTTGGTCCTTGACTTGCCGCTCCAGTACCACTTGCCGTGCAGAGGCAGAGAGAACAGTCTATGATTTGGGTAACTGGAGTCTTTGACAATTTTTTGGGCCTTCCTATGACACCTTCTAGTATATAGGTCCTGGATGTCAGGAAGCTTGGCCCCAGTGATATACTGGGCCGTACACACTACCCTCTGTAACGCCTTCCAGTCAGATGCTGAGCAGTTGCCATGCCAGGCGGTAATGCAACCAGACAGGATGCTCTCGATGGTGCAGCTGTAGAACTTTTTGAGGATCTGGTGACCCATGCCAAATCTTTTCAGTCTCCTGAGGGGGAAAAGGTGTTGTCGTGCCCTCTTCACAACTGTCTTGGTTTTTGGACCATGATAGTTTGTTGGTGATGTGGAGACCAAGGAACTTGAAACTCTCGACTCACTCCACTTCAGTCCCGTCGATGTTAATGTAGTCCACAATCATCTCCTTTGTCTTGCTCACAAATGAGAGAGAGGTTGTTATCCTGCCACCACACTGCCAGGTCTCTGACCTCCTCCCTATAGGCTGTCTCATCATTGTCAGTGATCAGGCCTACCACTGTTGTGTCATCAGCAAATGTAATAATGGTGTTGGAGTCATGCTTGGCCACGCAGTCGTGGGTGAACAGGGAGTATAGGAGGGGACTAAGCACGCACCCCTGAGGGGGGCAGATGTGTTGTTGCCTCCCGTTACCACCTGGGGCCGGCCCATCAAGAAGTCCAGGATCCAGTTGCAGAGGGAAGCGTTTAGTCCCAGGGTCTTTAGCTTTGTCGGCGCTATGGTGTTGAACGCTAAGCTGTAGTCAATGAACAGCATTCTCACATAGGTGTTCCTTTTGTCCAGGTGGGAAAGGGCAGTGTGGAGTGTTTGCGTGTCCATCCGTGTGTGTGTGTGTTTATGTGTCCATCCATGTGTTTTAGTCATTGTCTAACCACCATTACCGCCCTACTCTCATTCTACCAGGCGTGTCCACACACTGATAGGTCACAGAGGGGAGATCAGCAGTGTTCAGTTTGATGGGACTGCTCCCTTCTCATCACCGGCTCCATGGATAAAAGCAGTAGGGTGAGCTCTCATCCTCTCTCACATCCTCTCTCACATCCTCTCTCTTTCTCTCTCTTTCTCTAGTAGAGTCTCCTATCACTTAAGCTCTGCATCATTTAAAAAGGAAATTGAAATCCTTGAATCATTCCAAGATGAGTCACGTTTTCTGGGTAGTTGTGTGAATTATTCACATGGCTGCATTCTTGAAGAGGAGATTGTGAAGAGGGGAAAACACAACCATTGTGTTGTTAGAGCGCTAACCAAGCTGGTTGTTTTTGTTAAAGGTTTTTAAAAATAGATTCATTAACATTTGACATTTTGCCATTGTGTGTGTTTGTACGTGTGTCTGTGTGTGTTTGAATGCGTATGTGCGCGCGTGTGTGTGCTTATGTGTGTGCACGTGTGTGTTTGTGTCCTTACAGTATGTGTTTGTGTACCGAAATGTGTATGTGTGTCTCTGCTATCCCAGGTGTGGGAGGCAGTGAGTGGGAAGTGAATGGCCACACTAGCAGCCATGAAGACGAGGTGCTGGATGTGTGTTTCGACTACACCGGTCAACTCATAGCCACTGCCTCGGCTGACGGTATGACCACAAAGATACAGTATACAGTATATCATACTAATGGTGTTCTAATTAATTATGGGGTACCTCTACCTCTGCTGTTTCAATGACTGTCAATACAAAGTTCCTGGATTGAACAATGTCCCAGGCACTGAACAATTATATCCGTTCTGTACCCAGCCCAGCCACCCCCATTTCACACTATCATGCCAACCCAGATCATACTGTGGTGGCTTGAAAATGTATTTTTTACATTGTCCTTTCCAGCACAGTTCCGGCAACTATGGTGTATGACTAACCAGGCCAGCTCAATTTAATTTCTTTTATTTTAAGGTTAAACTTCATCTTCGCTCTAGCAATACCACCGGATGTTTTGAGAAATCAATATTTCCCCCTGACTCTTAGGCACAGCGAGAGTGTACAGCGCTGCCAGCTACCAGTGCATCTCCAGACTGGAGGGCCACGAGGGAGAGATACCCAAGGTGAGTCACTGAGACAGGTAATGGTTCAAACAGGATCCAAAATGGCCCATCTCTCTCTCTGTCTCTTTGTCTGCCTCAGAGCATCTGTCAGACTCACAAGGGTACAGGACTGGACAGGAGGGATGAGGACGGCAGTCCACTTGCCGGGGGGGATGTTTCTACCTCCTGTTACTGATTCTTGTGTCAGTTTCTAGGTCAACCACATCTTGACGATGACATAGAGAGACGTGACCCTGAAGGTGTGTGTCCCTCAGGCCAGAACGTTCCAGAAACATCCGGGCCCGTCTGAACTGCTCTACATACAGGCTGATTCCTGGTCTACCTGTGACTCCCTCTTCCCCCGGTAGTCTCATTTGATTGGCACTTTTCATTTGCTCTTGTCTCGGTTCCCTATAAAGTCATACCTTGAGCCCTTTAATGTCACACCTTGGTTGTTTTATTAACCAAACACCATGATACAGTCTGCCCCTGCTCAGTGTGTAACTGCGTTAGCCACGGCTGTATAGAACCACATGTGTCCTGGGCCTGTGTTGTAGGTGACCCAGCTGTAACCTGAATGTGTGTGTGATTTTATCAGGCTCTGCCATTTGACAGGTCTGCCAGTGTACGCTTGCGTATGTGCATATTTGTTAGTGTGTGTGTGTGTGTACATGCCTGCATGTTGTGTGTGTATGTGTACGTGTTTGTCGCTCGGAGCCACAGCCACTAGGGGGCCTGATTCAGACGTAGGAAATGTATGCCTTTCCTACACACATCTTTCCTACACACTTCTCAATAGTTGGTATTCAGACTTACCTTATGCAGATGCGTAATGGACTTTGCAGGTGTGGTTAACATTTATTAAACTGCTGAAAACCCTCCCACTTGCTGGCCAACCATTTTCATGTGTTTTCATTCAATAAAATTTTTAGTACATTTCTCTAAATCCATCCCTTTGTACCTTTAACTACAATTTTCTTGAGAATCACTAGAATATATGGAGAGAAGGTTCCGAATATTAGGGATCAATGAAAGAAAGCCTTGTAAACACAGCGTCCCACCTCGACAACAGCCAGTGAAATTGCAGGGCGCCAAATTCAAAACAGAAATCCCATAATTAAAATTCCTCAAACATACAAGTATTATACACCATTTTAAAGATAAACTTCTTGTAAATCCAACCACAGTGTCCGATTAAAAAAAAAGGCTTTACGGAGAAAGCACACCATGCGATTATGTTAGGTCAGCGCCTAGTCACAGAAAACCATACAGCCATTTCCCAGCCAAGGAGAGGGCTCACAAAAGTCAGAAATAGCGATTAAATGAATCACTAACTGTTGTATAGCACACTGTATTACTTATACAACTAATATAAGAACAGGAAATTAACGTGGGCATTGTTTAATGCGTTTCACAGGAAGAACATTCCAAGCGTATTTAACGTAGGTAAGCAAGGGTTACAGGTGCCCTAAAGGGACAAAACTAGAATATCAATACACAACATATTCCTCCCCCTTTACCTTTGATGACTCATAAGGAAAAAGTAAATATTCACTATTTTGCCTATTGTTTTCTTTTTAAAACCTCCCTGGGCAAGGTGGGACGTTTGCGTCCCATCTAGTCAACAGCCAGTGGAATCCCGTGGCGCGAAATACAAATACCTCAAAAATGCTATAACTTCAATTTCTCAAACATATAACTATTTTACACCATAGTTAAAGACAAGACTCTCGTTAATCTAACCACACTGTCCGATTTCAAAAAGGCTTTACAGCGAAAGCAAAACATTAGATTATGTCAGCAGAGTACCCAGCCAGAAATAATCAGACACCCATTTTTCAAGCTAGCATATAATGTCACAAAAAACAAAACCACAGCTAAATGCAGCACTAACCTTTGATGATCTTCATCAGATGACAACCCTAGGACATTATGTTATACAATGCATGCATGTTTTGTTCAATCAAGTTCATATTTATATCAAAAAACAGCTTTTTTACATTAGCATGTGACATTCAGAACTAGCATACCCCCCGCAAACTTCCGGTGAATTTACTAAATTACTCACGATAAACGTTCACAAAAAAACATAACAATTATTTTAAGAATTATAGATACAGAACTCCTCTATGCACTCGATATGTCCGATTTTAAAATAGTTTTTCGGTGAAAGCACATTTTGCAATATTCTCAGTAGATAGCCCGGCATCACAGGGCTAGCTATTTAGACACCCAGCAAGTTTAGCCTTCACCAAACTCCGATTTACTATTAGAAAAGTTTGATTACCTTTGGTGTTCTTCATCAGAATGCACTCCCAGGACTTCTACTTCAATAACAAATGTTGGTTTGGTCCAAAATAATCCATAGTTATATCCAAAGAGCGGCGTTTTGTTCGTGCGTTCAAGACACTATCCGAAGTGTAAATAAGGGTCACGAGCATGGCGCATTTCGTGACAAAAGATTTCTAAATATTCCATTACCGTACTTCGAAGCATGTCAACCGCTGTTTAAAATCAATTTTTATGCCACTTTTCTCATAAAAAAGTGATAATATTCCGACCGGCAAAGCGTGTATACGTACAAAGAGAGAGAAAATAAAAGCATGCTATCCCCTCGTGCACGAGCCTGAGTCTCATAGTACTGTTACTGGCCACTATCCAAACGCGCTAATGTTTTTCAGCCAGAGCCTGCAAAGCCACGATTCAGCTTTTTGCCGCCTTCTGAGATCCCATGGGAGCCGTAGGAAGTGTCACGTAACAGCAGAGATCCCCTGTAATGGATAGAGATAATCAACAAGGGCAAGAAATGGTCAGACAGGGTACTTCCTGTACAGAATCTTCTCAGGTTTTGGCCTGCCAAATGAGTTCTGTTATACTCACAGACACCATTCAAACAGTTTTAGAAACTTTAGGGTGTTTTCTATCCAAAGCTAATAATTATATGCATATTCTAGTTTCTGGGAAGGAGTAATAATCAGATTAAATCGGGTACGTTTTTTATCCGGCCGTGAAAATACTGCCCCCTATCCATAACAGGTTTTAAGGTCCGTGATGCGAAAGCAATTGGCCTTTCTTCACCTGATGGCATGATGTGTGAGACAACTGCACCAACGCCATAAGGCGATGCATCACATGCCAACTGTAATGGCAAGTTGGGGTTGAAGTGGGTTAGGGCCTCTGACTGAGCTAAGGCTGTTTTCGCTTTCTTGAATGCCTCCTCACATCTGTCTGTCCACTTCCACTGTTTGGTTTTGTTCAAAAGTTCATGCAGAGGCTTTAACATGTTAGCTAGGTTTGGCACAAACTTTGCGTAGTATGTCAATAGTCCTAAGAATGATCTCAGCTGACTCACGTTCTGTGGGGATGGAGCTTCCACAACAGCCTTCACCTTCGATGGCGCCTTGTGGAGCCCCGAACTGTCGATGACGTGGCCCAGGTACTCAACAGAGGGCCGGAAAAACTCGCATTTGTCCTTCCGGACCCTCAGACCATACTCCTCCAATCTCTGTAGCGTAGCGTTCAGGTTTCTCAGGTGCTCCTGTTCGTCTTTGCCGGTGATGAGTAGATCATCGAGGTAACATTGGACCTCAGTGAGCCCGCTCAGTATCTGGTCCATAGCTCTCTGAAACAAGGCCAGAGCTGAAGTGATTCCAAAAGGAAGCCTCCGGTACCTGTACAGTCCTTTGTGAGTCACTATGGTCAACAGTTCTTGTGACTCTTGGTCCACATGCGTCTGTAGATAGACTTATGTCAGGCCTATCTTACTGAATTTTTGTCCTCCAGCTAAACCAGAAAAGAGGTCGTCAATGAGGGGTAGTGGATATTTTTCAGCAGTCAAGACTGGGTTAATGGTGACTTTGAAATCACCAGTCTGACTGATCCATCTTTTTTATGACTGGAACAACAGGTGTAGCCCATCCACTAACATTCACTGGATCCAATACTCCACTCTCGACTAGTCTGTTTAGCTCAATTTCAACTTTTGGTTTTATGGCGTATGGGACAGGTCTAGCTTTGAAGCATTTTGGCTTGCTGTCTGGTTTCACGGTCAGTTTAACTGCTATGTCCTTCATACTGCCAAGGTCTCCTTTGAACACATCCGCGTTTCCTCAATATCCCTTGTAGGTTTGTGTCCTCTTTTACAACCATGTGAATTTCCTGCCAGTTTAGTTTGATCTTTTCCAGCCATGCAATGCTGGATGGTTGCCTTTCACAATGTAGAGTGGTAGCTTTACCTTCTGTTTGTTGCGCTCCACTGTACACTGTACACTCCACACGCTTCCTCTCACTGGAACAATCTCACCGGTGTATGTTTTCAGCGTCATCTTTGTGGGCTGTAGTGTGAGGTGATGTAGTTTCTCCTTGCATGCAGCCTCAGACAGCAAAGATATGGCTGCTCCAGTGTCCACTTGCATCCGTACTGCGTTTCCATCCAGTAGCGGTGTCACCCAGTAGCCGTATCCATTGTCTGAAATTGACATAACATGCAAAGATTCTTCCCCTTCAGACAGGGTATCACTTTGTTCATCCTCTGTGTGCTGCATTTTATGCACTTTCTTTTTGTACTTCCTGAAGTCGCTTTTCCTTTGTTCAGTACATTTGCTTGATTGTGTCTTTTTGTTTTTACATGCACGTTCGATGTGACCCTTTTTTTCCACAACTTCTGCAGTCTAAGTCTTTGCACCAACACTCCTCTGCTTGGTGACCTGGTTTCCCACAGCGATAGCATGGCTTGCCACCTCCTGCCTTGTTTTTTAACCACGTAGACACCTTATGCACTTTGGTCGATGCACTTACCTGTTGTGCGTCTTTATTTGCCATTTCCATTGATGTACTCACTTCTATTGCTCTCTGCAATGTTAAGTTACTCTCAGTCAAAAAGGCGTTTCTGAATTGCCTCGCTGCGCATGCCACACACTAACCTATCACGTATAGTGTCGCTCATTGATCGCTCAAATTCACAGTGTTCAGATAACTGTTTCAATACAGCCACAAACTGTGAGATTGATTCCCCCTCCTCTTGATTTCTCTTATGAAACCGGAATCTCTCTGTGATTATCAGTGGTTTGGGAGAATAATGTCCTTTTAAGGTAGCCACAATTTCATCATATGATTTATCACCAGGTTTTTCAGGCGTTACTAGGCTGCGCAGTAGATTGAATGTTTTTCCTCCCATAACAGTCAAAAATGTTGGCACAACGACTTCTGATTTAATGCCATTTGCCAACACAAAGTACTCAAAACGTTCTGTGTAAGAACTCCATTGTTCCACAGATTCATCAAATGTTCCTATATTTCCAATCAATGCAGACATTTTCGGTTTATTTTTCCAACTCACACTTTTCAGACGGTCCCTTACACCCAGACCCCTTTTTTCCCCCCTTTCTTTTAACTCACAATGACTTCACTTTCTCCCGCAGCGAAACTCTTCCTATCCCTCGAGGCTCTCGTTGCCGTGACATCAAAGGCTAGCTAGCATCACTCGACTGGCTAGCTCCACGTTTTGTCCGAGTCTCTCTACAGCGAAAAAAAAAGAATTTAACTCAGATCTTCGGCAGAAAGTCTGAGTTAAACGTGAGAAAGTTTCTTCCTCGTCGCCAGTTTTGTTGTATAGCACACTGTATTACTTATACAACTATTATAAGAACAGGACATGAGACGGGAGTAGAAATTAAAGTGGGCATTGTTCACAGGAAGAACATTCCAAACGTATTTAACGTAGGCAAGGGGGGGTTACAGGTGCCCTAAAGGGACAAAACTAGAATATCAATACACAACACTAACCTTTGATGATCTTCATCAGATGGCACTCACAGGACTTAGTGTTACACAATAATGTGTGTTTTGTTCGATAAAGTTAATCTTTATGTCCAAAAACCTCAGTTGAAATTGGCGCGTTATGTACAGTAATCATTGTCTCAAACAAACATCTGGTGAAAATGCAGAGAGCCACATCAAATTACAGAAATACTCATCATAAATATTGATGAAAGATACAAGAGTTTAACATACGATTAAAGATAAACTTCTCCTTAATGCAACCGCTGTGTCAGATTTCAAAAAGGCTTTACGGCGGATGCACACCACGCGATTATGTTAGGTAAGCGCCTAGCCACAAAAACCATACAGCCATTTTCCAACCAAGGAGAGGTGTCACAAAAGTCAGAAATAGCGTTAAAATGAATCACTTACCTTTGATGATCTTCATCTGGTGGCACTCCCAGGTCTCCATGTTAGACAATAAATATTTGTTTTGTTCGATAATGTTCCTCTTTATGTCCAAAAACCTTGTTTTGTTGGTGCGTTTAGTTCCGAAATCCAAAGGCACAATGCGCACTCTCAACATCAAGACGAAAAGTCAAAAAAGTACAATAAAAGTTAGTAGAAACATGTCAAATGATGTTTAAAATCAATCCTCAGGTTGTTTTTGTCATAAATAATCAATAATATTTCAACCGGGCAAAAGCTTCGTCAATAGAAAAGGAGAAACAAGAAAGGTGCATTCCCGATCACGCTCAGGACTCATGTCTGGAAATTTCCACTGTCCACTCATTGAAAGTGCTGTATCTCCCTAATTTTTCAGAGTAAAAGCCTGAAACAATGCCTAAAGACTGGCCACATGTAGAGGAAGCCATAGAGATCGTGAACTGGGTCCTAAGTCTTTGTATGGTGGATAGGCTTTCAATGGAAAAACAGCCTTTCAAAATAATAGCACTTCCTGGTTGGATTTTCCTCAGGTTTTTGCCTGCCATATCAGTTCTGTTATACTCACAGACATTATTTTAACAGTTTTGGAAACTTTAGAGTGTTTTCTATCCAAATCTACTAATTATATGTATATCCTAGCTTCTGGGCCTGAGTAGCAGGCAGTTTAATTTGGGCACGCTTTCATCCAAAATTCCGAATGCAGCCCCCTACCCTAGTGAAGTTAAGGGTTAGGAAAGTATTTATGAATAATAAAAAAAACAGCTTTGGAGAGCCTTTATGCACGTAATATATTGGTGAATAAAAAATTGTTGTTTGATTCATCCTGAATAATAATCTATAAATCTACCCTAATAATCCTTATTTATCAGTCCAGTCATTGTGAAGCAGGCTCCAGGTTTAAACTGCTACATATGGTCTGAGTTCCATAATTATTCAAGTAATTATTCAAATGTCCCAAATTATTGCACAATTTGTAATCCGTTAGCCTAATATACCCGCAATCTACTATTGTTAGCGATCCTCAGGAACAACCATACAAACGTGACAGACGAAAGAAATGCAAAAGTTAAGGAACTAACACTAAAGTCAGTGTATGTGGGGAGAACTGACGGTGGCTACCGATAGTGACTAATATTTAACATGAAACAAATGGTAAAAGATACAGAGAAAAATCTAGGCATTTAATTAAAATATTCTGGAAATCATATGGTCTCCAAATTTCATCCCAAGTTATAAGGCCAGCATTTCGTAAACTTCACTGTGGAAAGGTTAATATACTGTACATTTAGCAACTTACAGGAACAATTAGTGATTGTGCCTTGCTGAAGGACACATCGACAGATTTTTCACCTAGTCGTGTAGAGGAATTGAACCAGCGACCTTTTTGTTACAGGCCCAACGCTCTTAACCACTAGGCTACCTGCCGATATGTCAAAATGCTTTAGTTTGCTGCCATATGACTGGTTTAACATTTGGTTCCAACGATCATAAGGTAAAATATATCTAAAAGAACGAACTTATTCATAATTTCATTGCGCATAAAGGTGGTGGAATTATGAGGGAGTCAAGGTCAGAATAGGGCGTATCTGTAGACACATTTGCCACATTCATTTTATTTGATCTCCAGCCCTAACGAATAAGGGGTGAAGAACATGTTATTCTCATGCTTAAATTCAAGGTCAGAATACGCTTAGAGAGAAAAGTGCATAAAAAGTGAATTATGTTCTATTTAGGTGCACTAAACTCAGGTTGCAATTCCCCTCTAGCTGTCTCATTGGGCTGCCTGTCTTGTGTCTGTTTACTGAAAGCCATCAGGGCCCAGCCTTTGTAATAGGCTGGAAGGAGGATGATTTCATAGGATTATGACACTAATCTCCCCATAACAGGACACCTCTCTCCCCTCCCTCCGCCTCTTAACCGCTCTGTCAATCTCTTTTTCATCACTCTCCCACTATTTCTCTCTGTCGGTCCCTGTTTAACTTCCATTCTAATTTCCACTGTCATCCCTCCATCTCCCTCTCCCCCACTCTTTGTTGTTTCTTTCTTCCTCTCATTACGAGGGACCAGAATTTTCTTAAAGTTCCAATGCAACCGTTTTTAGCTCAATATTAAATCATTTCTGGGTAACAATTTAAGTACCTTACTGTGATTGTTTTCAATTAAAATGGTCAAAAATTTCTCAAGCAATAATTTTGCTAGGACTGACTGGAGTGGTCTGGGTGGGGAGGGGAAAACGGAAAACTAGCTGTTTTTGGCAGAGGTTTGGACCGCCGGGCGATGTCACCAGGCAGGCCAAAACTCCATCCCAAACAGGCTGAAATTTCAGGCGGTCTTTTTCAAACAGCTCTTACACTAAAAGGTCATTATCATAATTTTCACAATTTCACAGTATTATTCAAATCTCATAGTGTGAAAATATATATACGTTTTTTCTGCACTGGGCCATTAAATGAAAATAATATCTGTAGAATTAATTTCATAGAACCAAATACTGCTAAATAAATTCATTGTTTTGTTGATTAAATATGTAGGAAATCATGTAAAAGAGTAATTGATATGGAATGTAATTATCTCAACAGAATTCGTGTGGGTCTACTCATGACTATTCAGTTACTCCATCTGCTTCTGCCTCATCCTTCTTTCTCTTCTCTTTTTCCTCTCTCTTTTCACCACTCTCTTCCCTCGTGTCCCCTTTCCTCCAAATTGTACACCTCTGTGCTCTCCTTCTCTCCTCCATGCTCCCCCATTTCCACTTTGCTCCCCCCTTCTCTCTCCCTCTCCTCTCCTGCAGTGTGAGACTTTTAATAAAAACACACTTTACTTTTATGACAATGCAGAGCCAGCATCATTTAACCATCCCAGCCTCATGTTTATTTCTTCACCTCACTGTGTGTACTTCTTGATCTCTCTGAAGTCTATCTGTTCCATTAGAACCATTCCTCCATAGGAAATACCTGCTGCATTTACAGTTAATAGCCTTTTAAGAATATAGGGCTGATGTGCTGAAAGTTCCCCATGCTCTGCTCATTTGGTGATTCCTATCTCCTCTTGCACACTAAAGGCATTCACTCCATCACTCCTTTTCACTCTCATAACACACACACACCCTTACGTCAATTTCAACCTCCCCTTCTTCTCCCTTGCCGATCTGTTTTAACGCTCAGGGCAGTAGAGTTCTGTCGTCTAGAGCTGACAGGATGGCTCGCCTGTGGGATGTCCAGTCTGGTGTTTATCTTCAGGTCCTGGAGGGACACACGGACGAGATCTTCTCTTACGCCTTCAACTACGAGGGTGACACCATCACAGGTAATATGTACCCTCTGTCAGGGCTGGGGTCAGTTCCATTTCAATTCAGCATTGAGTTAGCAAAATTTGATTTAGAATTTCAGTTTACTTTCTGAATTGCCTGAAATGGAATTGAGCCCAACCCTGCCCTCTATATAATCATACCTAGTTAAAATGTAAAGACACCATTGCAACCTCTTCACAGCCAAACAAGCATTATTTTTTATCCACTCACAAGCACTTTAGCAAAGTTCAAATGAACAGACCACAGCTGGATGAGGTGAGCTTCTGTCTCCTTTTCAATCACCTGTCCCTGTCTTCTCTCTGCTGCAGCCAGCAAGGACAACACCTGTCGCTGACCCGTCCTACGGTCAGTAGATTGTGTGAGGAAGGGAAGGCCATCTGATGTCCATCCCCCAACAAGAAGATGACTCCAACAGGGCCTTGTTTGAAGATGCCCTTCCTGGAAGTTATCACTGACCCAATGTATGTGACCTCCTAGTTTCTGTGGAGTATGATTCAGTAGACTGGATAGCTTTGGTGAATTAATTTGGTCCCACTGTCATTTTACTATGTAGCACTGTAGACAGACAGTTTAGCGCGGTGTGTGCGTCCCAAATGGCACCCAATCCCTATTAAGTGCACTACTTTTGAGCAGGGCCTATAGGGCTTTTCAGCCTGCATTCACCAGTTAGGATTTGACCTGGACTGGTCACTTTGGTCCTCTGTCATGTTCGGTGTTGATAATCAGTGTTTATTTGTGTTAATTGGAGAATGGGCTGGACGGAAGAATGTTTTCTGTACCCATCTTTTCCTCAATAAAAACTATTCATGCTGACATATTACATGAATTTATTGATCTCAAAAGATAAAGATACATTCAGTTTCTACAGCAACAGAGTTGAATTGTGTGCTTTATAACGCCGACGATTTAACACTAGAGTACCACTACGCAGATAAAACCTGACAAACCAGATTCACGTACAAATTAGACATTAAACCTTCTTTGTCTTTCTGAAAGTAGTACAAATGAAATGATAGAGAGCAGTCTTTCTACCCCAAAGTGAAGCAGTTGAAGAATCTACAATATGTACAGCTATCCAAAATAAACAATTCTCAAAGAACATGAAGAACGACAGATAACTTACTTAAGAACGATAGATAACATGAAGAATGACAGATAATTTAAGCAGTAACAAAGTTACAATAGAAGTAGACAATGTTGGCCAATGTAAACGACAACTATCATCTGGGTCCGTATTCACAAAGCATCTCAGATTAGGAGGGCTGATATAGGATCAGTTTTGAATTTTAGATCATAATAAATATGATTACCAGGACGGACGGGACGGGGGGGGGGGATCTGATCCTAGATCAGCACTCCTGCCCTGAGATGCTTTGTGAATACAGGCTCTGGGCAACTGTCAAGCGTAGTAGTGAGCACCTATGTTGAACTCAGCATAGCCTAACTGGAACGATGGCTGCTGCCTGACAGTCTCATCAAGATAGCTACTGTACATTAAAACATCATCTGGTGTCTTTTTGAGTTCGTTGGGTTGAGGGAATGGGGTACAGGGTTTTATTGGTGCATTGTTTGTGTTTATGTGTAATAAATACATCCTTTATAAATGAACATATCAGATTGTGAAAACGTAATGTATAGGATATATAACTACGAAAGGAATACAAATTCTGCAGGCTAGAAATCTCAGATGGCTGATTTGTTTGCACTAAATAAATAAGGCCTACATCCCAAACTGATGCTGGGTTTTCCTTGGGTTCGTCTAACTAGGGGCCGTACATCAGAAAATGAGAAACATGCTTATCTTATTAAAGGGAGAAATGTCTGCTCACTGCAGCCTAATGAAAGTCCTCAGTCCCATAGCCAGTCCTATAAGAGGGTGTGTAATATCACAGGTGTGATTGGGTTTTTAGCCTGAAAGTCTGACCTGTTTGTACGTCAGCCAAATCTTCTACTCCTCATCCATTGACCATAAGAGTTGGCAAGACAGCACAAATTATTCTGGGACCAGGAAAGGGTTTCTATCCTAGTAGCCAGACCTGTTGATGCTTTAGCCAAAACTTCTAGCGTTCCTTGTCATGGCTTACATCACAATTAATGAAAGAGGAATTGGCTAAAGCACAAACAGATCTGGCTACCAGGCTAGGGGTTTTTCATGATTCACACGTGTGCTGAGAAACACTAGGCTTGATGGTTGGGTTTGATGCATTGTGCGTACACAGTTGGAGACATTGGCTGGTGTGTGTGTGTGTTTGTGTAGATGTGGGGTGTTGGCAGAGCCTAGTGGGTCTCCAGTAGCCAGTCAAACAGACTGGATAGTGAACTGCCTCCGTCCTCCTCTTCCTGGTGGAGCTTACAGAACTGGATGACAGCGTTGAAGAGATCTCCGATCCTCCATGCCTTCTGAGACACCAGCTGCAACACCCTCTGGAACTGAGACATCACACTCAGCCAGATTACCATGCTCCTTGTGCACTACACAAGACATGCAGATAACAGAGTACAATACACAGACACACACATGTACGGGCATAATCAGATCCTGTGTACCTGGATGTGCTGTGCTGCACCCACCTTCGACGTCCTCCTGTCTTTACACTTCCTGAAGTAGACGGCATGCAGGCCCAGCTCGGAGGCAGCGATCCACTGCAGGGCCAAGCGCAGCTCTGAGTCCACACACTCTGGATCCAAGTCACAGTTGACCACCAGAAGCTCCCTGTGGCTGCTACTGTCCACTACTGACCGCAGTGAGATGCCCTCTGCAACACATACAGGAAATACATCACACCCACTTTCTGTACATCAAGCTAATTTCCTGTAGTTTCAATGCCAAAGCTACATTGAGGTCTGATGGCACATTGGATGGATCTGGCACCAAATAGGTTCAAGATAGGTTGGGTAAGGAGGGCTTGATACCATCAGTGTTGGGGAGTAGTGAAATACATTTAGTTAAACTATTTAATTACATTTCTCAGTAGCTTGGTGGTAGTTCAACTAAATTAAAATCTTGGTAGCGTTTTTAGTAGTTAATAATAACTTTTTTGCCATGTAGTTATGTAGATATGTAACTACTGGAACTACACACTTGCAAAAATACAATATGGGTGAAGTAGACAAGAATCTTTTTCGGCATCAGTCCTGCCTAATTCTCACTTGAAACACTTTATGTGTGCCTAATTCTCACTTTGTCTTTAATAGGCTAAATTGCACATTCTGTTACCATCTGACTCCAGAGGGATCTGTTCTTGCAATTTGTAGTCAATGACATTTCAGATATAGAATTTTTCACGATGTAGTTTGGATGTAGTGAACTACTTTTTCTAAGTAACTTTCGTTAAGTAAGCAACAGTTGAAGTCGGAAGTTAACATACACTTAGGTTGGAGTCATTAAAACTCAGTTGTCAACCACTCCACAAATTTCTTGTTAACAAACTATAGTTTTGGCAAGTCGGTTAGGACATCTACTTTGTGCATGACAAGTAATTTTTCCAACAATTGTTTACAGACAGATTATTTCACTTAATCACAATTCCAGTGGGTCAGAAGTTTACATATAGTAAGTTGACTGTGCCTTCAAACAGCTTGGAAAACTCCAGATAATGATGTTATGGCTTTAGAAGCTTCTGTTAGGCTAATTGACATCTTTTGAGTCAATTGGAGGTGTACCTGTGGATGTATTTCAAGGCCTACCTTCAAACTTAGTGCCTCTTTGCTTGACATCATGGGAAAATCAAAAGAAATCAGCCAAGACCTCAGAAAAAAACTGTATGCCTCCACAAGTCTAGTTCATGCTTGGGAGCAATTTCCAAACGCCTGAAGGTACCTCGTTCATCTGTACAAACAATAGTACGCAAGTATAAACACCATGGGACCATGCAGCCGTCATACACCTCAGGAAGGAGATGCGTTCTGTCTCCTAGAGATGAATGTACTTTGGTGCGAAAAGTGCAAATCAATCCCAGAACAACAGCAAGGATCTTGTGAAGATGCTGGAGGAAACAGGTATAAAAATTTCTATATCCACAGTAAAAAGAGCCCTATATCGACAGCAAGGAAGAAGCCACTGCTCCAAAACCGGCATAAAAAAGCCAGACTACGGTTTGCAACTGCACATGGGGACAAAGATCGTACTTTTTGGAGAAATGTCCTTTGTTTTGATGAATCAAAAATATAACTATTTGGCCATAATGACCATCGTTATGTTTGGAGGAAAAAGAGGGATGCTTGCAAGCCGATGAACACCATCCCAACCGTGAAGCCACAGGAGGGACTGGTGCACTTCACAAAATAGATGGCATCATGAGGTTGGAAAATTATGTGGATATATTGAAGCAACATCTCAAGACATCAGTCAGGAAGTTAAAGCTTGGTCGCAAATGGGTCTTCCAAATGGACAATGACCCCAAGCATACTTCCAAAGTTGTGGCAAAATGGCTTAAGGACAACAAAGTCAAGGTATTGGAGTGGCCATCACAAAGCCCTGACCTCAATCCTATAGAATTTTGTGGGCAGAACTGAAAAAGCGTGTGCGAGCAAGGAGGCCTACAAACCTGACTCAGTTACACCAGCTCTGTCAGGAGGAATTGGCCAAAATTCACCCAACTTATTGTGGGACGCTTGTGGAAGGCTACCCGTAACGTTTGACCCAAATTAAACAATTTAAAGGCAATGCTACCAAATACTAATTGAGTGTATGTAAACTTCTGACCCACTGGGAATGTGATGAAAGAAATAAAAGATTAAATAAATCATTCTCTCTACTATTATTCTGACATTTCACATTCTTAAAATAAAGTGGTGATCCTAACTGGCCTAAGACGGGGAATTTTTACTCAGAATAAATGTCAGGAATTGTTAAAAACTGAGTTTTTGGCTAAGGTGTGTGTAAACTTACAACTTCAACTGTATATTTTGCTTAAGGTTAGCTTAACTTCTTCCAGTGTGAAGTAATTTGTAGCTTGGTAAACTATATTTTCAGAGTAGCTTCCACAACACTATATATAAGGCTGTTATATTGACCTAAAATGCTTAAGTGGCAGCACTGCAGAGATAAAGCAGTGATATATTTACCATTTCGACATTTGAGTTACACATTACATTGCTCTTGAAGCTCCAGTATCTGGGGAATTAGTCACACCAAGTAGCTATAGATAGATAATGTGAGCGGCTCATACAACACTCAGTGTGTATAGATCTTACAGTGAAGAGGTTGAATAGAGGTTATCGCGAAGACGAATGAGAACAAAGATGAGACGGTAGGGGAGACAGCGAGAGTTGAGTTTCCTTTGTGACATATAATGTAGACAGTAATGACATGGAACTGAGTGTGATGTAGTGTGTGTGTGTGTATGACTCAGACAGGGTGACGCTACTCACCGTCTACGTTCTCCTTGCTCTCCCTTAGGTAACCCTTCTCCGCCTCCTCACTGAGAACAGAGAGCATGACCATTCAGACAATACAGTAGGTCGCGTTCAGATTCTCACTTTCTACCCTTAGGCCAGATTTACTAAGCATCTATTTTTTTCAGTAAGGGATAACTGATAACAGACCAAAAACAAAAGAAAAATGTTGCACCTTTCTATTGATCTTAATCTTTCTCCTTATCTTTTTGTTCTGTCCTGAATGTTTCATTTCCTTTATAAAAAAATAGGTGCAAACGCTTAGTTCATCTAGCTGTAAGTGTGAACTTATTCCCTGTCATGGATTTAAAAACATTTAATTTGTGTAGGCATGGGGTAGGTAGCCGGATGTAGCATCCACCACATTTCCTACATCGGTTGATCTCCTCATGAGTTGGAGTGAACAAGTACACACTTCATAAACAGGGTAGAGACTAGAGAGAGAATCAGACTGGAGCCTATGAGACTGCATTCTCCTGTTCAATGGGCCTTGTTTAAAGCCTCAGCACTGTGTTGTAGGAGTGCTGTTTGCATGTCGTTAGGAGTTATCAGTTACCTGTTTACTGTGCTCTGAGTGGGGATGTCAGAGAAGCCCTCCAGGTCTGCCAGACCCAGGCTAGACGTGCTGCTGTTCCCGTTCCTGCAAATCCAAACAGAACTAAAACTCATATCCTGTCTCTTGAAAGGCGACACGATCAGTGACTTGTGAATGGAACAATAAGGAGCTGCGGTGAAGCGAGCAATGTTGTTCATTAGCTGGTGATTAACATAGAAACCGCAGCTGCAGCTGATCAGGATGGCTGGGCTGGAAGAGAGAGCCTGACTGGCAATGGGCCCTTCCTTGTGGAGATGAGGGATGTGGAAAGATTGAGCAGTTGGGTGGAGTGGGCGACCATGTCCAGTGTCAGCAGTGTCATCGTGGAGTTAATCGGGGATGAGGTGGTTAGGAAGGCAACAGCCACCAGGTGTTCGTTTATCCCACAGCTGTCTACGCTGGCAGGTAAAAGCAGCAAGCAGCACACATTTCATCACTACTACTGCCAAGCTGAAGCTAACCAGCCACACAGCCCTCCTCCTAGTCCTCTGGAGCCTAGAAACTTATCCACCCCACTCTTTGTTATCTATACCCTGGTCTCATTTCTCCTGGCTTAGAAGAATGGCAGTAATAGACTGACTATCTCAGGTTTTTTGTTTGGCTGTGTGTCAGTATGAGGCTAGCTAGTGGAATTGAGAAATGGCACTACAGTAGCTGAAGCAGGGAATGATAAAGCTAATGTTCTGTGGGCCTTTAATGTGTGAGAAGCAGTGTGACGTCATGCCTATGCTACTGCGGCTGCAGCGCAGGCTGCAGGCCCCCAGAACTCTACACCACGCTGGCTCTGGAGTGGGGCTCAGTGTACTAGGTGAGCTCTCTACCAGTGAGAGGAAAGCCCCCGGACATACAGCTATTCCACTGAAGCCGCAAGAGCCGAAGACTGGCACAGGACAGCAAAGAGTGAGTGTGAGCAGCAATGGGCTGATGAGAGGGCGACGGACGGCGAGGGCAGTAGTAGCGGTAGGAGTGCTCGGAGCAGTGCATGATGGGACGGAGCAGCAGTTGGTTGCTAAGGTTACTGACCCCTCGCTCAGCTGGATAAAACTACTGGTCTCCTCGTGGGGGTCGTCGTCGGGGGCGATCTGGGACCAGCTTCCCGAACTGTCCTCACTGCTAGCACTCAGAGAGCGCTTGTTTTGCTCACCTACAGTGGGTACTGCAGCGGCCGCAGAGGGCACTGCCGTCCTGTCTCTCTCACAGCTGGGGAGAGCAAACAGCAGGGTCACCTACTGTATACACTCTTAGAAAAATGATTCATAAAGTGAACCTTTAATGGTTCTAGTTAGCCATTTTTTTCTAAGAGTGTACATAAAATGTGATAGGCTGGGAGACTGGGAGGAGCTCAACCCCTCTGATGTGATCTTTCTCCTCATTTATTGATTTGGTTCTATTCTTGTTCAGGGGATACAGATTGTACATTTCTTGATTCTAGAATGTAGTTTTTTTAAAAGTGTGCTATGTACTGTGACTATATACAGTATCTCACAAAAGTGAGTACACCCCTCACATTTTTATATTTTTTTTGAGTACATCTTTTCATGTGACAACACTGAAGAAATGATACTTTGCTACAATGTAAAGTAGTGAGTGTACAGCTTGTATAACAGTGTAAATTTGCTGTCCCCTCAAAATAACACAACACACAGCCATTAATGTCTAAACTGCTGGCAACAAAAGTGAGTACACCCCTAAGTGAAAATATCCAAATTGGGCCCAAAGTGTCAATATTTTGTGTGGCCACCATCATTTTCCAGGATTGCCTTAACCCTCTTGGGCATGGAGTTCACCAGAGCTTCACAGGTTGCCACTGGAGTCCTCTTCCACTCCTCCATGACGACATCACGGAGCTGGTGGATGTTAGAGACCTTGCACTCCTCCACCTTCCGTTTGAGGATGCCCCACAGATGCTCAATAGGGTTTAGGTCTGGAGACATGCTTGGCCAGTCCATCACCTTTACCCTCAGCTTCTTTAGCAAGGCAGTGGTCGTCTTGGAGGTGTGTTTGGGGTCGTTATCATGTTGGAATACTGCCCTGCGGCCCAGTCTCCGAAGGGAGGGGATTATGCTCTGCTTCAGTATGTCACAGTACATGTTGGCATTCATGCTTCCCTCAATGAACTGTAGCTCCCCAGTGCCGGCAGCACTCATGCAGCCCCAGACCGTGACACTCCCACCACCGTGCTTGACTGTAGGCAACACACACTTGTCTTTGTACTCCTCACCTGGTTGCCGCCACACACGCTTGACACCATCTGAACCAAATAAGTTTATCTTGGTCTCATCAGACCACAGGACATGGTTCCAGTAATCCATGTCCTTAGTCTGCCTGTCTTCAGCAAACCGTTTGCGGGCTTTCTTGTGCATCATCTTTAGAAGAGGCTTCCTTCTGGGACGACAGCCATGCAGACCCATTTGATGCAGTGTGCGGCGTATGGTCTGAGCACTGACAGGTTGACCCCCCACCCCTTCAACCTCTGCAGCAATGCTGGCAGCACTCATATGTCTATTTCCCAAAGACAACCTCTGGATATGACGCTGAGCACGTGCACTCAACTTCTTTGGTCGACCATGGCGAGGCCTGTTCTGAGTGGAACCTGTCCTGTTAAACCGCTGTATGGTCTTGGCCACCGTGCTGCAGCTCAGTTTCAGGGTCTTGGCAATCTTCTTATAGCCCAGGCCATCTTTATGTAGAGCAACAATTCTTTTTTTCAGATCCTCAGAGAGTTCTTTGCCATGAGGTGCCATGTTGAACTTCCAGTGACCAGTCAGTATGAGGGAGTGTGAGAGCGATGACACCAAATTTAACACACCTGCTCCCCATTCACACCTGAGACCTTGTAACACTAACGAGTCACATGACACCGGGGAGGGAAAATGGCTAATTGGGCCCAATTTGGACATTTTCACTTAGGGGTGTACTCACTTTTGTTGCCAGCGGTTTAGTCATTAATGGCTGTGTGTTGTGTTATTTTGAGGGGACAGCAAATTTACACTGTTATACAAGCTGTACACTCACTACTTTACATTGTAGCAAAGTGTCATTTCTTCAGTGTTGTCACATGAAACGATATACTCAAATATTTACAAAAATGTGAGGGGTGTACTCACTTTTGTGAGATACTGTACATTTTACATTTGTGTTGGGACCATGAAATCCTGTTCATCACATATTACATACACCCCCCCCCCCCCACCAAGTATTGGCCTTCCTAAAATATGTGCCCCTGTTATAGAGGGTGGATAACCCAGGACCTTTAGTGTGTAAAGGATTTTGTATTTGTGCCTATCCAAATTAACCATGAATAAAAAAATGAAATGAAAGGCTGCAGTGTTGGCTGGTTTTTTAATGCAACAGAGAAACTGATTAATTTAAATCCTGATTAGATGATTGAAAGATGCCAGATTCCCAGATTTGGTTAAGGTGTTGTTTGTCAATGTCAATGAGCCTCACGTTTTCACCAGGGAAAGACCCAGATGGAGATGAATTGTTCCCTAATTGGAGTTTATTAAGTGTTAAGTGAAAAACCAGCAAACCCTACAATCATTAAGCAGCTGAAATATAAATCTCTTCCAACTATTTTCCTTTTCATTTAATTTATTGCATGTGTCAATCCAATCTACAGGTAACTGCCAAAATAATGGAAACACTTGAGTAAATTAGGGATACAAAGTATATTGAAACAGGTGCTTCCACACAGGTTGGGTTCATGAGTTAGTTAAGCAATTAAGCAACACTTTTGGGAGATTCTGGAGCAAAACACCAAATTATGTAATTTCTCGTGGAAGAATAGTGTTGGATCCCTCCGATAGAGTTCCAGACACTTGTAGAATATATGCCAAGGTGCACTGAAGCTGTTCTGGCTTGTGATTGCCCAACACCCTATTGGTGTTTCCTTTATTTTGGCAGTTACATGTATATGATACTATGTTTGTTTTGTCAATTACCTCCAAAGTATTTAAACCCCATTGTTTATTTTCCTTTCTAAACACTTCACTTTATATTTTATCTGCTCTATCTATTTCTGAGACCTTGTGTTGTCATCTACAGCATGTCAACGTGGTCTGCAAATGTTTGTTGCTTAGCTGATGAGCTCAAGATGCGCAACTAATTCCTGGAATGCCAATAAAGTGACCTGAAGCACTTTGGAAGTTTTCTGTAACCTCCTTGTGCTGCCCACCTCCTCCAGTACAAGGCCTCCCTGCAGTGTGTATATTCACACTTCACTGCCCCCCTAAAGGCCACTCTCACGTTACCAAGAAGGTCTGTGTGAATCTTCTCACCTTACTGAGTCCCTGTTACACAATTTTCCTCTGAGTGAAATGTCAGACCCAAATTACAGGACAATATGATGCCACTTTTGTATGTAGCCTGTGTCTCTTATATACATAATATACTGTATGTGTGATATACACTTCCATCCATATGTATTTGGACAGGGAAGTAATTTTAAAAAATGTGTCTCTATACTTTAAATTTTTTTTGAGATCAAGTAAAATGTCACCTTTTACGGTGCCCTCTGTACTTATTGGGACAGTGAAGCATTTTCCTTCTTTTGGCTCTATACTCCATACGTTTGGATTACAGATGCACAAATATCATACCCCCAAGACATTACCTCTTACCTCTCACCCTTATATTTTTAGCATTTTTGGGGGGTATGATATTTGTGCGTCTATAACTTTCTGACTTGTCATTATTCACAATTCATTAAGGATTATATGTAATCATGGTAGAATCCACATTCATGTAGAAGTGTTTAGAAACATATTCTATTCTTCTTTACAATAAAAGTGACTCCAAAATGACACAATACATTATTTACTATGAGTTTCTATTGGGAACAAAATAATCTGAAACACAACCAAACAAAAACAAACAGCAAATGAGTCACAAGCTTGATGTAGTCATTGTGTGCTATGAATATGGGACAAAATTCGTACTTTTTTACTACTTTAATACACATAAGTGAATTTGTCCTAATCCAACACTTTTGCTCCTCTAAAATGGGGGGACTATGTATAGAAAGTGCTGTAATTTTTAAACTGTTCACCTGATATGGATGAAAATATCCTCAAATCAGAGCTGACAGGCTGCACTTTAACCTCGTAGTCATTGTTTTATTTCAAATAAATAGATAGGCTAGCCCAGGGGTGTCAAACTCAACAAGCACACGGGCCATAATGAAAAAAGGATTTTGCGGGCCAGACCTATGTACATCCTATGTACATAAGTGGGCATTATTATTTTTTATGTGCAACTGCGACCCAAACTGGCCATTGTTTTATTTGAAAAAATTATTATGTCCACTGATGTACATAGGATGATGTAAATAGAATTTTAACATTAAAACAAAAGAGATAAACAATATTTGCCCAGCCTTTGCTTCCCTGCTTGCAGATGTGCATAATATGATACAACCTTAATCAATAGTATTGAATACCTCCAAATAACAAAACGTAGCTATACATTTTGTAATGTTTAAACTTAAAACATGGTTTGTTTTTTGCACATCATGGATCATCGGTGTGGTTGAATGCAGCATTTCTGTATGGTGCACTCAAAATGTATTGTAGTAGTGTAGCCACTCTAGGCTACTGCTCTAATGTTGTTGTAATAGGCTACATGTTTCTCCTTTGCATGGTGGTTTGTTGCAGGTTGACTTTTTTGGTTGTTCATTGTCAAGCTTTAAAAACCAAAGCCAGACAGCAACATTTTAGTAGCCTAGCTAGGACTGTGGCATGTGGTCTGTACACTTTCCCTCCGCTGCACGCTGTAAACGGGACACTCGAAAGCAGCGAAATTGAAGTTGAATTCACCGATGTGAGCACATCAGGTAGTAATTTCATAAAGTAGATGACTCAACTGTTGACAAGTTTATATTGGCTTGTGTGTCCCATTCAACCCGCGGGCCTTGTGTTTGACACATGTGCATTAGCCTATTAGCCACATTATTACTGGCTTGTGATCATTGCCCTTGCTAGTTTGATTATATTGACATTGAAACTAAAACAGTGCATCCCAAATTGGTGGAGAAAGCAAACAATGTACCAGGCAAACTGTGATTTACAACCTGATTTTTTTGGACTACCAAGAAATGTATTGATGAATTATATTAATCCTGCATTGAACTGCATCCATATATTCTGACAACAATGGCTTACTGTCCGTCATGGAATTTTGAGTCAAATAGAACCGATTACTTTTGAAACTCTTATAAAGTTGGTTTTGAAGCATAAACTGGGAATTTGATATTTTTTACTGATATTATGATAGTCTGTTTCATATCTGCAAATTTGTTAAAATGCTGCCAGTTCCACTTTAAAATAGTCCAAGTTTAGTATTTGGTTCCATATCTGTTGCAAGTAATGACTAAATCAAGCTTGTAACTTGACTCGTTGGACGCATTTACAGTTTGATTTGGCTGTGTTTTGGGTTACAGAAAACAAAGGAACCTCTAACAATCCATTTTACATTGTTTTAAACATATTAGTCATTTAGCAGACGCTCTTATCCAGAGCGACTTACAGTAGTGAATGCATACATTTCATACATTTTTTTCCCATACTGGTCCCCCGTGGGGATCCAATGCTAAGGAACCTCTAACAATCCAAGTACTGTATCCAAGAAGGTGAATTTAAGCAGGACCATCCAGTTATTCTCTTCAAATCATCATTGCCTACAATGCTTTCATCACCACTCTGGGATCACCGACACGGCTGATTAGCTGTCATCAGGAAACCACTCTTCCAGAACTAGTGCAAGTAACTAAGACAACTAAGAAGAAGGACACCGTGACCTCTTGTGGACAATCAGAGAAATACACCTGAGAACGAAGGAGAAGGCCCTCCAAAGGAGAAGGCTCAATCAACCCTCCTCAAAAGCGGAACCCTTTCCACAAAGGCCTGTGCCCAACAGAGATACCCGACGAAGACCTTCAAGACGCAAATATACATAGACGTGACAGATTTCAAAAAGGCTTTACAACGAAAGCAAAACATTAGATTATGTCAGGAGAGTGCCCAGCCAGAAATAATCAGACACCCATTTTTCAAGCTAGCATATAATGTCACAAAAACCCAAACCACAGCTAAATGCAGCACTAACCTTTTATGATCTTCATCAGATGACACACCTAGGACATTATGTTATACAATACATGCATGTCTGTTCAATCAAGTTCATATTTATATCAAAAACCAGCTTTTTACATTAGCATGTGACGTTCAGAAAAAGCATACCCCCCGCAAACTTCCGGGGAATTTACTAACAATTTGCTAAATTACTCACGATAAACGTTCACAAAAAGCATAACAATTATTTTAAGAATTATAGATACATTACTCCTCTATGCACTCGAATTGTCCGATTTTAAAATAGCTTTTCGGATGAAGCACATTTTGCAATATTCTAAGTACATAGCCCAGCCATCACGGGCTAGCTATTTAGACACCCGGCAAGTTTAGCCTTCACCAAAATCACATTTCCTATAAGAAAAATGGTCTTACCTTTCCTGTTCTTCGTCAGAATGCACTCCCAGGACTTCTACTTCAATAACAAATCAAGGTTTGGTCCCAAATAATCCATCGTTATATCCAAACAGCGGCGTTTTGTTTGTGCGTTCTAGACACTATCAGAATGCTAAATCACGGTCGTGCACATGGCGCAGAACGTGACAAAAAAATTCTAAATATTCCATTACCGTACTTCGAAGCATGTCAACCGCTGTTTAGAAGAAATTTTTATGCAATTTATCTCGTAGAAAAGCGATAATATTCCGACCAGGAATCTGCAATTGGCTAAACAGCCGAAGGAAAATACTCCACGGGGTCGAATCGCGTACGCGCCTAATTCTATTGTCCTCTGATGGGACACTTGGAAAAGGGGATTCTGTGTTTCAGCCTGAGGCTGCCTCGTCATCGTTCAGGTTTTTCCCGGGTTCTGAGAGCCTATTGGAGCCCTAGGAATTGTCACGTTACAGCTAAGATCCTGACTCTTCAATAAACAGAAGCAAGAACAACAACACCTTGTCAGACAGGGTACTTCCTGCATGAAACCTTCTCAGGTTTTTGCCTGCCATAGGAGTTCTGTTATACTCACAGACACCATTCAAACAGTTTTAGAAACTTTAGGGTGTTTTCTATCCAAACCTGAACAATAATATGCATATTCCAGCTTCTGAGTTGGTGTAGGAGGCAGTTAAAAATGGACACATATTTTTTCCAAAATTCTCAATGCTGCCCCCTAGCCGTAGAGGTTAAGTCACAATTCAAGGTGTTTCAGAAAATGGTTCCCAAGGAGGACTATGAAAAATAATGCCATGCAAGTGAACGTTGTTCCATCATGAGCTCTCTCTCGCTTTGTCTGTCTTCTCCCATCTTTCTTTAACTATTTGTCCTGTCTGTCTGTCTATCTGTCTGTCTGTCTGTCTGTCTGTCTGTCTGTCTGTCTGTCTGTCTGTCTACTCTCATATTTCTTTAACTCTTTGCTCACTCTCTCTCTCTCTCTCATCAAAAGCAGTTTGAGAGTCTGCAGCCTTTGATAGCCTTGTGATGCTCTCATCTCCACTGATGATGCCCCTTTGCTGTGAAGAGCTGTGAGAGCCTGTTTGTGTGTTTGAGGGTGGGATTGACTCACAGGGGAAACGTGAACTGAGAGAGGACATACCTGCTGCGCCTCACCGAGGCCCTCTCAGCGCGCCACTGGGCTGTCCCCTCAGGGGGCGTTGGGTCCCAGGGTTGGCACCCGGCCCTTTCCACCGGGTCCCCAGACTCTGGATCGTCCCTTTGATCGGTCTCGATGTGGATCACCGGTACAGGGACCTCCCTGGGTCCCCTTATGGGGGGCCCCGCTGCTGTACATGTGCTGTCTCCGCCCCCTCCTGGTTGCTCCTGACTGGCTCTGCTCCGAGTGCAGCCAGGGCGGGACTGTTTGAAGCCCCTCCTCCTCTCCCCCACGGGCATGTGTTGCTGTCGCCCCACCATGCCACCTCCTCCGGCCCAATCCCCTTCCTGCAGGACAGACTTCCCGGTTTCCACGATGTCTGCAGCCAGACGGTTGGCATATTGCAGCACTTGGGTCTGGGACTCTGCATCCACCAGGTCAATGCTGTCCTCCGGGTCCGCAATGATCTTGTTCTTCCGCATCAGGGACTCAATGGAGCTGGACCAGGTCTCGTGGATCAACATGTCAGTGATCTGGTCCGTCTGTCCCCGCTGGTACAGACAGGAGTCAGACTTGCACAGGCCCGTGGCAGACACCTGTACTGAGTTGGTGGGGTAGATGTTGAGCGTGTCCCCGTGCACATTGCGGACAAAGCCGTCAAAGGAGTTGGCCTTGATGGGCGAGTTGACTGTCAGCCTGGAGTCTGAGAAACGTCTGTCCGGCACGGAGGACTGACGGATACAGAAGAGGGTTCTGGGAGATGGAGGCAATAGGCTGTTGCTCCACTCTTTAGTTCTGCCCATACTGTAGTCTTTGCTCTCCTTATCCATGTCTTTGAGCATGAACCTGTAGAACTCCTCAGTGATGCTCTCCGTACTGGACTGCTTTGACAGACAGGAGGTGGTCCTCACATTGAGGTGGCCATTCTTCTTGGTGGCCACCTGCTGCACGGCTGCTGCCAGGATGCTGCTGGCGTTCTGCCCGGCGTAGTAGTCCAGGAGCAGGTCGAAGCCCCGGCCCTCCATCTCCATCTGGTTCACCATGAAGCGGGAGAACTCGTCAGTGATGCTCTCACAGCTGGACTGCTTGGAGATGGAGCCTCCCCTGCTCAGGTTCTGGCCCAGCCGGCTGCCAGGGCCTAGGGTGTTGGGTGTACCCGGGGGGCCTGCGTCCTCCTCTGGGATGCTTTCATAGCTGGCGGCCTTGCCCCGGCTCCACCGCTCACACTGCAGCCGGCTGCGGGTCTGCTGGCCGGGCTTGGAGGTGTCAACCACATTGAGCTCGGGGCAGTTCATGATGCGGGCAGTGACCTCAGAGGCAAAGAGAGCGAAGGGATCAAGAGTCTGGGGCATGTCATCCAAGTTGACCGTCTCGTCCACCACGCGGTTGACCAGGCACTCCATCAACTCGGGCTGCTCCTCAGTCTTCCTCTTGATCTCACTGAGGCGCGGTGGCCGGTGCTTTTTGGATGCCACACCGCCATTCTGGCCCTCCTTTCTGCGGAGGGCCGTGCAACAGGAGGGCAGTAGGTAGCTCCCCTCGGGGTAGTAGCCGGCTGCACCCTTCAGGGCACAGAACCACGGCTGCTTCCCGCTGGAGTTCTCCAGGCAGATGGCGGCCAGCTCAGTGGCCATGGAGACCACGGTGGTGGCCAGATCATCAGCGAAGTAGTTGATGGGGGTAGTTCTGGACTCTGAGTCCATCTTTAGGCAGACCAAGGCCCCTGTGGAGGAGGAGCTAAAAGAGGACTGAGGGGTCAGAGAAGAATGTCTGCTGTCTGTACTGGCTATCAATCTTTTCTCTGTGCCCAGGGATGAAGAGACCTGGTGGGCTAAGCTCTCTGGAAAAGGTTCTCTGATGTTTCCTCTGGCCTGCTGGCCCTGGAGGTCATAGCAGTCCTTAATAGAGGACGAGACTTTTGTCGGAGCTTGTCTGCGCTGCTGCTGCTCTCTGATATGTGGCAAGCTGTGAGACTCATAAGGTTCACTCTCCCTCTCCTCCAGTCCATATTTCTCCTCCCTAATCCCGGAGTAGACGGGTGTCTTATCTGCCCATTGGGCTTCACAATTATCGGGCTGGCTGGAGCCAACGAAGCACTGTAATTGGCTTAATGGTTCCTTGGTGGTGGCGGCCGCCTCATAGTCCCTGAAGCCGACATCACCCTCTTGTCTGTCAAACGACCCTATATCACATTTGGAAATGTCACCGATCCGCTTTGAAGTGAGACATAGGATGTCGAAGAGCACATTGCTCACGCTCTCCTGCAGAAAGCCCTGGATATCAGTGACGTCTTTGTCCGGGCCTTTCAGTTCTTTTTTCTTTTTCGCTTTCTCGAACGCGTGTTTGAAGAGGCCGTCGGCCACTTCGCTGATGAAATTGTCCACCTCCGTCTCGTCCATCTTGTCCAGACATGACTTTTTGGGAGACGTGATGCCGTCCACAATCCTGTTGTGGGTGGACTCCAGTAGATGGGCCACACTCTTGTAGTCCTGGGGCTGAGCCAGCACCCCTGCTGCCTCCTTGTGAAGAACTTCAGCAATGCTGGTGCGGAAGGCCTCGATGCTGGTCCCCTCGGCCACGCTGCAGTGGAGGGTGATAGCTGTGGAGGCTTGCGCTGCAGATAGGAGCCCCACGGAGGCGGCCGAGTAGACCTCGGTGGTGGAGTCGTCTTCTGACTCGCAGACCACCTCCCCGGCCTCTTCAGCTAGCTCCACCACAGCCACCGCCCCCGCCACCTGGGCCATCCCGCACATGGCTGAGGAGAAGGAGTAGTCAGTGCCCCTCTGTCCCTCTCTCTCCATGTCCTCCTCTGTTGGCTCCATTGCCAGCTGCTCTGCTACCTGTGGGCTGGAGATGGTGCCGATGACACTGGCAGCGCATGCCAGGGCCCGCTGCAGGGGTTTGGTGGGGTGGCGTCCAGTGGTAGTGGTGGTAGGGAGGAAGCCATGGGTCTCTGGTCCATGTTCCGCCGGTACCTGCCTGGCAGTACCACCATCACCACCAACACCATGCTCCAGAGCCACGTGAGAGGCTTGAGTACCCAGCCACTCTGGCAGGCCCTCACAGCTATCCGGGCTCTGCACTATGACGATCTTGGGGAGCTCAAAAGAGCAGGCGCGTGCCCGACAGGGCTCCTCTGCTCCTGTCCAGGCAAGGCCGGTGGGGGGGTGGTGGCTGCCGGGGGACATGCTCACAGCGGCCTCAGGTGCGAAGGATGGTTCGTCCTGAGACAGGCGGATGAAGGCGTCCTGCAGTACCGACTCGGCCAGGTTGGTGGCGTAGTGGCCAGCCGACTCCTTGGTGTGATGACTGCTAGCTCTCACTGGTGCCCTTCCTCCTCGTTTCTTGGTGGCTGGGGGAGCGCAGATGGTCACCTTGGAGTCCTCGCTGTCCTGCCACTGGTGCTGGCCCAGGTGTCCCCTCTGACACGGTGGTCTGTCGCTGTGTGCTACATCTAACAAGTCCTCTGCCACATCACTGCACTCTGGCTCTGAGGGGAGAAAGAGAGAGAGAGGCATGTCCAGACCTGTTAGAAAGTACTTCCATCAAATTCCCAATGTGCCAGAGCAAGAGCGATGACAACCCAGCTCTGGTTTAACCAAGCTAGCAATAACACCAGACTTTCACTGAGCAGTATTTACCCACTCAAACATAACTATAGCTACCAACCAAACCCTAGCTGGTCCCAGTTATGTTTGTGCTGTCTTACCAATGACCATAAGAGTTGGCTACACAGGCTACAATACAACACAAACAGATCTGGGAACAGGCTAACTTACCCCCATGCAAAGTAAAAAAGAGCAACCTCCTATCCGAGGCTTGATCTGATAATGAATATTACTGGTACATTGACTCAAAGGAGAACCTTCACACAGTGTTGGTTCTAAATTCATACAGGCAGGGATGGGAACAATACAGATACAAAATGTAATAAAGATCCATGTATCAAAATAAAATACAAAAATACATTTGCAAGTAGCCGGCCCAAAGAACAACTAAATTCTCAGTATCGGTTACAAAAACGTTTTTAATGCAATGACTGTGATATCTTGTTGTTTAACTACCTTAGTTGAGCAAGTCTCTCTGGATAAGCGTGTCTGCTAAATTACCAAAATGTAAATGTATATATGAAAATGAACAAACCAAAATGAACTGCAAAGCAGGCTGTTTATTGTTTCGGGGCGGAGCTCATTAGAATAATACTCAGCATGCTTTGCAATTGTTCATTTTTACATATACATTTATATTTAGTTCATTTAGCAGATGCTTTTATCACACTGTAGTGCTCTTAGACTTCTGATACCAATGCAGGGTGAAAGGGGGGCCACAAAATGTGAACCGTTATAAATTACAGTATTTTGACAATTCAAAATACATTGGAGTGTAATTCAGCCCAGTGTAATTCAAATGACAAAATACTCATAAGTAATTAAAATAAGTATTTCAAATACATGTAACAGAAATACTGCCCATCTCTGCTTACAGGAGATTCAAATTATAGATAAAGGGAGACTTGTCACTGTGCAGAAAAGCACCGCCAAACTCAGGGCCATATACTGTATATTAATCTCAATCATGACAGGCATTGATCTATTCTACTGTATGTGCCCTCAGCTGCACGGCACACCATGCGAGGCACAAACGCTCTAAGGAGCTACACAGCCAGCCAGCCACAGAGAAGTGTTTTTACAGATGAAGACTGACAGGCACGAGAGAACAAGAGAACAACAGCTGAATGCCTGTCGTTCCCTTTTGAAACGAGACGAGGGACATCTTCAGTGGTAAGAATAGTGTTCAAGGAACATGTAGACTATTTGTGATTCGGAAAGTATTCAGACCCCTTGACTTTTTCCACATTTTGTTACGATACTATGTCATTATGGGGTATTGCGTATAGATTGGTAAGAATTATATATTTTAGAATAAGGCTGTAACGATATTTTTTGTTGTTGAAAAAGTCAAGGGGATCTGAATACTTTCCGAATGCACTGTACATACTGAAGACGCTATAATAACACTACATCAATAACAACTTTGATTTTTATTGAAGTTGTTATCGGCAAAAGTGGTTACAGCACCTATGCATTGACCTGTTTTGAGAGTAGGCTACTGAATAATGTATTACCTTACAAAAATGTCAGATTTTTCCTCCCAAAAGGAGTGCTTCACATTAGTATATTTGTAAATAATAAATTATTTATCCCATTTAGCAGACACTTTTGTCAAAAGTGATCTAGAACAGTAACTGAGATCAACATTTTCATATTTGCGATCCTCATGCTATTCAAACTTAGCCATATAGACTACATTACTCTACTTTAATATTCACCACATATGTCAGTAAAATACATTGAACTCAAATACAGTACATGGGTATTCAAAAGGATCAGAATAAATCACCGTTTCGTAAGCCGTCATCCTCGCTGTCATCCCCCAGGTGTTCTGAGGCAGTAAGGAAGTCCTCCTCTATGGATGAGAAAGAGCGGTTGGTGTCATCATCCAGCCTCTGCCCTGCCATCATCATCCCCTGGGACCCCTGCCTCTCCTGACCCCACTGTAGCCCGATTAGGAACTTGTTGATCTCATAGATGATGCTGGTGGGCCGCCGGCCCCCAGCACACTGGACCAGGCACACATCTGTACCCCTCTGGCCCTGGAGACAATACACACACACACACACACACACACGCAGGTACAAATATGCACACACACATTTTTTTATTTTTTAAAATGTTTATTTCATATTTTTATTACCCCTTTTTCTCCCCAATTTCGTTATATCCAATTGGTAGTTACAATCCTGTCCCATCGCTGCAACTTTCGTACGGACTCGGGAGAGGCGAAGGTTGAGAGCCGTGTGTCCTCTGAAACACAATCCAGCCAAGCCGCACTGCTTCTTGACACAACGCCCGCTTAACCCGGAAGCCAGCTGCACCAATGTGTTGGAGGAAACACCGTACACCTGGCGATCGTGTCAGCGTGCATTGCTTCTGGCCCGCCACAGGAGTCGCTAGTGCGCGATGGGACAGGAACATCCCTGCCGGCCAAACCCTCCCCTAACCCGGACGACGCTGGGCCAATTGTGGGTATTCCGGTAAAGAGTTCAATAATTGATGCATTCTACCTTGTCTGCTCGTGTAATACTCAGAGCTGATCAGACAGTGGATGGATTTGGGATGGAGGGATCTCAACAAACCATTAATATAAAATGACATGGAAGATGAAGTGTGTGTGTGTGTGTGTGTGTGTGTGTGTGTGTGTGTGTGTGTGTGTGTGTGTGTGTGTGTGTGTGTGTGTGTGTGTGTGTGCGCGCTCACCTGTGTGTGGTTGGGGTACTGGTGAGGGTGAGAGGGGTCCGGGGTCTCCAAACCGCCGAGCAGCAGGATCTCGTTCACCTTGGGCTGTCGCACGCTCAGAGAGTCGACCAGCTTGGGCAGGTCTGGAGAGATTGAGGCCAGTTTCTAGAGGAGAGAGAGACGTCGCCCACAGTCACAATGACAGTCACACAGGCAGTCATCACCAGAACAAACCTGATAATTACCTAAACAAATCAACCCCTCTCACCCAGGCTAATTATCCTGAATCCATGGCAACAGAGCCAGTGTTTATGATAGTTAAGAAAGACTGTGGGAACGGGATGAGAGGAAAGGAGAGGCGAGGAGAGAGGATGAGAGAAGGAGCAGAGGGGTTAATGGGTAGGGGGAGTTAAGGGGAGGAGGGAGGAAAGGAGATGAGAGGAGGAGGGAGCAGAGGGAAGAGAGAGATATGAGAGGAAAGCATGGGTAGGGGGGAAAAGAGAGATGACAAGAGAAGAGGGGACCCAGCACACCTTGACGCAGCTGTTGTCGTGACGATCCACATTCTGCTGGTCCAGATTCACAAAGCAGATCTGCAATGAGAGGGGAAAAGCTTCAGAACAGTGGTAATGTAAAGCTACAAAAAAAAACATAGTGAGACCTGAGAGGTTAGCATCAAATAGTCCAGAATACTGACTGTGATGTAGCCAACCTTACTCCCCATTCCAATGACCTGACTTTACCCAGATAAAAGCATGATTACTCGTCTGACAGAGGAAGCAATCATACTGTGTTAGCCCTCACTGGCCATTACAAATCTCTAGCAGGACGTGATTTTGGAGGTATGGCAACGCGAGAATAAGCAGGACACAATAGGGCTAATTGGCACCCAGTCAGTCAGTCCCCAGGGAGCGAGCGACCGTCCCTACATACAGACTGATAGAATTTTACTGAATAAGTCCCAAATTAAACCCTATTCCCTATATAGTGCATTACGTTTGACCAGACCCCTATTAGCCCTGGTCAAAAGAAGTGCACTATAAAGGGAATAAGGTGCCATTTGGAATGCAGAATAATTTCACTGATTGCTTTGCCATTGTTCATTCAGGGGTGGGTTTTCCAAAGCATTCATAGTTGCATTAGTATGTTATTTCACTTGCTGACCCAGACTATAGAACAGAAAAGTGCTACGAATGTTGTTCGTTCATGCATAGAAGATTGCCCGCCCCGTCAAACTTCGATTTTCATAAGTGTGACTCTGTCGTGCCAGTGCGGCTAGGTTTTGTGGAGAAAGTATGTAAAAGTTCATCTACAAATGCTTTGGGGAAGTATTAATCAATAATTGAGTTAATTAGAAAAGGGGCGTGAGGCATAGCCCTTGGTTGGTCACTTACTAATAAACACAGATAGCGCGCGCCCCCCCCACCAGCTGTAACACACTATATAACCAGTTCCTATCTATCCTGCTCTCTCTATCTATTCATGCCAGATGAACTTACAGTGGCAAGAAAAAGTATGTGAACCCTTTGGAATTACCTGACCTTCTGCATAAATTGGTCATTTTAATCTTTATGATTAACTTCCCTATGTGACTCAATTAAGTAAAAGAACAAACGCTTGTGGGGTCCATCTTGTAGGCCTCTTATCTCTCCTCACACATGTCAATTAGGCTAATATGACTGTCTGGTTTGCCTGTGGGCTATATTCAGCATCTTATTCCCCTGCTTCCCACCATGTTTTTTCCCCTTCCTCTTTTCTTTTCCGTGGCACTCGTGTCCATGTTCCATGTTAATGGGTCTTCTCGGGTGAAGAGGGCATGTACGCTTCTGACTAACATCAAAAGAGAAGCAGAAGGAGAAATAAAAACAGAGGTAAATGATGCAGCGACTGGAACTGGATCGAATGGCCCAATCAGCTTAGAGATAAAACTGTTCTGTCTGCCAATCAGGCTGAATCTGTAGTTTGTTACTCTAACATGGATGTTAGTCTCTGTTATGAGTGGATTTGATTTTTTCATTTCCCTCTTTTACAAATCAATCTTGCACTTTACCCATGTTTTCTACATAATTTCTGCCTATTTCATTGATCTTTTATAAAAAGTAGCCTATAGGATGAAACAGTGAGCTAAACACCCCAAAGCTGAAAAAGGGACAGAATTAAACGGAGAAAACAAAACGGCGGGAGCAGCTTGAAAATTGGAGTGGCGCTCTTTATCAGGAGAGTCAAAATGTCCACCGGAGTGAAACAACACAGAACATTGCAATTTCACCATTTCACCCCTGTTTACATTATTACATACATATCACATTCAGCCTTTTCCCTGCCTTTTCCCTATTTTCAAGAAAGCCCACTCTGGTACTTGTATAACCTATTTTGAAGCTGTCTTATTATAATGGTGGTTCTATCAAGCCCAGGCGAGCTGAGGTATTGTGAAGGTTATCACATTAGTTGGGCTTATTGTGTCTTCCATGCAGGTCAAAGCAATTGCAGAGAAAAGTAAGGAGATGACTGTTGAAGACTGAGAAAGAGCGAGGGAGAAACAGTCCAAAAAAATAGGAGATGGTGCCCTTCCCAAGGACAAAATCATTTAACCCCATCACCATTAGGTGGGGGTGGCAATAGTCTGTAGCTCCAAAAATGGGTTTCGGGGTGAGAACTGTGTGCCATCTAGCCATCTCTGTTAGTGAGGCAGAGACCACAGATGTGAAAGAGGCTCCACCACTAAGTCTTCAGAGCAGACAGACGTTTAATCTCTGCCTGACTAACTGATGGAAAGAGAAAAAAAATCAACATAGATGCTAGAGAATAGGGGTTCTTATTGGTTGTACACACAAGTTGTGTGTTGTGGATGTGTGTGTGTGTGTGTGTGTGTGTGTGTGTGTGTGTGTGTGTGTGTGTGTGTGTGTGTGTGTGTGTGTGTGTGTGTGTGTGTGTGTGTGTGTGTGATATGCACGTGTATGTATGATAAATAGGCCTGGACAATACCAGTATTGCAATATTTTAACCATGGCAAAAATGAAAACACAAAGCAGGACAAACTATTTGGTCCTTTAAAAACCTTCTGTATGTAAAATATTGTGAGCTATAGCTTGGCAAATAAATGTAACTCTGGATGACAACATAATGTTTGTTTACAACAATAGGACTGTTTTCTTAAAGAAGTTAAATCCGCTTCGTGTTTAGTTTCCTTGCGACGATACGAACGAGCCTAATGATAAATGCTGCAAGTTTGGCTCATCATTTATCTACAGTACCAGTTAAAAGTTTGGACACACCTACTCATTCAAGGGCTTTTCTTTATTTTAACTATATTCTACATTGTAGAACAGTAGTAAAGACATCAAAACTATGAAATAATACATATGGAATCATGTAGTAACCTGTCACGTCCTGACCAGCAGAGGGTGTAGTTGTGTAGTATTTTGGGCAGGACGTGGTAGAGGATGTCTGTAAATGTTTGTTCTGGGTTGTATGTTTCTATGTTGGTCTGTGTGGCTCCCGATCAGGGACAGCTGGTTATCGTTGTTCCTGATTGGGAGTCATATATTAGGTGTGTGTTTTTCACTTGGGTTTGTGGGTTGTTGCGCTAGCACTGCTATTGTTTTGTATGTATAGCCTGTTAGCATGTAGTGAGTCTTTATTGTTTTTCCGTGTTTGCTTCATTCTTTACATTAAAAAGATGAGTATCCACATCCCGCTTGCATTTTGGTCATCCATTCCCAATGACAGCCGTTACATAACCAGAAAAAAAGTGTTTAACAAATCAAAATAGATTTTAGATTCTTCAAAGTAGCCACCCTTTTCCTTGATGGCAGCTTTGCACACTCTTGAAATTCTCCTAACCGGCTTCATGAGGTATTCGATTTCTTTCCTTCTTAATGCGTTTGAGCCAATCAGTTGTGTTGTGACAAGGTAGGGGTAAAATACCAAGTCCATATTATGGCAAGAACAGCTCAAATAAGCAAAGGGAAATGACAGTCCATCATTACGTTAATACATGAAGGTCATTCAATCTGTAAAATTTCAAGAACTTTGAAAGTTTCTTCAAGTGCAGTCGCAAAAACCATCAAGTGTTATGATGAAACTGGCTCTCATGAGGACCACCACAGGAAAGGAAGACCCAAAGTTACCTCTGTTGCATTGGATAAGTTCATTACAGTTACCAGCCTCAGAAATTGCAGCCCAAATAAATGCTTCACAGAGTTCAAGTAACAGACACATCTCAACATCAACTGTTCAGAGGAGACTGTGTGAATCAGGCCTTCATGGCCGAATTGCTGCAAAGAAACCACTACTAAAGGACACCAATAAGAAGAGACTTGCTTGGGCCAAGAAACATGAGCAATGAACATTAGACCGGTGGAAATCTGTCCTTTGTTCTGATGAGTCCAAATTTGCGATTTTTGGTTCTTACCGCTGTGTCTTTGTGAGATGCAAAGTAGGTGAGTGGATGATCTCCACGTGTGGTTCCCATCATGAAGCAAGGAGGAGGAGGTATGATGGTGTGGGGGTGCTTTGCTGGTGACACTCTCTGTGATTTAGAATACAAGGCAGACTTAACCAGCATGGCTACCACAGCATTCTGCAGCGATACGCCATCCCATCTGGTTTGCGCTTAGTGGGACAATCATTCGTTTTTCAACAGGACAATGACCCAACACATGTCCAGGCTGTGTAAAGGCTATTTGACTGAGAAGGAGAGTGATGCAATGCTGCATCAGATGACCTGGCTTCCACAATCACCCAACCTCAACCCAACTGAGATGGTTGGGATGAGTTGGACTGCAGAGTGAAGGAAAAGCAGCCAAAAAGTGCTCAGTAAACAATATGTGGGAACTCCTTCAAGACTGTTGGAAAAGCATTCCAGGTGAAGCTGGTTGAGAGAATGCCAAGAGTGTGCAAAGCTGTCATCAAGGTAAAGGATAGCTACTTTGAAGAATATAAAATATATTTTGATTTGTTTAACACTTTGGGTTACTACATGATTCCATATGTGCTATTTCATAGTGAAGACATCAAAACTATTATTCTACAATGTAGAAAATAGTAAAAATAAAGAAAAACCCTTGAATGAGTAGGTGTGTCCAAACTTTTGACTGGAACTGTATGTGTGCATTTCCTCTCGTGTTGTGCCCCTGCTGAGGTGGCTTCCTGGTGATTTTTGCAGCGAGGAGCCATGAGGCAAACAGTGGTGGACAGTTTAGAGTAAAAAAAGAAAAAACTACACTCTCTTCTCTGTCTCAGTTAACATGCTGGTATTCATTCATTAGAAAACACTGTAGCAAAACATTTTGCCATTGATTCATTTTTTAGGTAGTCCCTTTTTGTCTGTTTTGCAATGCAGTAGAATTTTAACAGTGAGGAAGCAACAGCAAATCTAGACTTGCCCAGAGTTAGCTTTTATTAGCAAAGTGAAGATAAGTGGGCGAAAACTGTACAAATATTTCCCCAAAGAATAAACAGGACAATGAACAAAAGGTAGGCCTAATAAACTTATCGGAATCAAAAATAGCTCTAACAAAAGAAAACCCAGGCTTCAATCTTGCAGATTTGATCCCTACACAGGCTCAAGGGGAACCTGGGAGGGCGGGTCTTCTGGCGCCAGTACCCCTTGAAAGTCTTCAGATGTAAACCCCAAAACGTTTCTACCGCAGCCACAATAATGTCCAGTTTCTTAGACTTCTTTGAGACTTGTGCCGTACAGTTTACAGTATAACTGTGGCAATGAATGACACAAAATCAAACTTTGTAACACACAGGGTATCTTTTACCTGCCCGAAACCATTTACTACAGGCTGTGGTGTGTCCACTACCATATCTTCACTAGCATCACTTGTTTTCTCAATTATTTTAATTGCATAGGAGATTTGATTGACCGCTCTAACTTTTGCCACCTCAATCTCCTTCACCCTTACAGGGCACTCCAGGAACTCGGGATCATAATTCCCACCACAATTGCAACACCGTCATCTTTCTACATACCATTCCTCAATATACTCTGTCCGTTTGCACACACATGAAACATGGCCAAATACTTCACAATTCTTACACAGCAATGGTTTGGGGACAAAAGCTCTTACAGCGTATCTTACATAACCAAGCTTCACATGCATAGGTATTTGTTCTTTATCAAAAAACAATTCACCCAGCAGGTCAGTCACCGGGCACCTACCCCTTCAGGAATTTTCTTCTGGTATTCAACCCGATCATCTGTCGTCACCCCTGAGATGACTCCTTTGACAGGTGCTCTACTCTGAAGTTCAAAACACAAAACTTCTGTTGTTCAGATTCTTTTGAGGCTCACTGCTGTTCTTCAGAAATACAATTAATCAAAATAAGACCACTCCTGGTCACTGACAGACTCCACTTTTCCCAGCTCATACTTTACCATTTGACACCTGAAACGGGTTTCCCACATATGCATCCTCCTCACCACCCCAACACCACCTGCTACCCTCTCTATCCCCTTCCAATTCCAGTGTTTTACATACGTTTGTTTGTGTACTTTGCCCAGATCTCAGGCAACACACAGAAGTGTCGAGCTGAGGATGTGGCAGGTTGTGGCTCTGGGATGATGACTTTTATGTCGTCAAAGTAGTACCATACTTTTTCTCCCTCAAATCTGATGGATGGAATGAAAAATTTGTTAGCTCCAGCACAACTCATAGTGCCAACCTCATATTGACCATTTCCAATCTGGAAAGAAAGTAAAACAAAAATAGATTTAATAGGACTCAGGATGTATCATCAACAACATGACATGTCCATACCACCAAATATTTGTACATACCTGTGTGATTGTGCCAGGGAACAGTTCTCCATCATATTATACGAGGACCCACTTTCCCACTTCCAAAACTGACTCCGCATTCTCCTTTTCTGACTCCACATTGTCTCGGAAGTCAAATTCTTTTGAACTGAAGCATCCACAGGCAAAATCACGAAAGCAGGACACTTCTCGGTTGTGGATAAGGCCTGGTTTTGTCGATGTCAGCTTAAGGAGAAAAGAATAGTAATTTTAGGTGAAATTCAACTCAGACATTAAACTCAGACATACACATCATCCATTATTTGATATTAGTATAACATAATGAAAGCCAAAATATGTCACAAGTAGAGAATGATGCTCAAGCCTTGATATAATGCAACATCTAATGCTTGTATAAAGACAGAGAATAAAGACTATTATTGAAGCACTGTTTTGCACCTTTACACTTTACACACATACTGATGAAACTTCTAGAATCCAATGATCCAATATCTTTCAATCTTAAACCATCTCTCCTTTAGAGTTTGTAGGATATTTCCTCCAGGAACCCAGATAAGTATATACGTTTCTCTCTTTTAGTAACACCCATTATACATTCATAGCATGAACAGTAATTAACTACATTTTAATACTCAATTTACTTCAGTTTTAAACCATCTCTTGTTTACAGTTTACAGAATATTTCCTCCAGGAACCCAGGTGAGTATAAAGGTTGTTTTTAAAAGACATCCAGTTAAACACTCACCTGATGAATTCTCATCGTCCCAGGTACTGCCTTGCGGTACGTACTAATCGCCACTTGTTTTGATGTCCTCCTGTTATTTTGAAGAGCCTCACAGATGAATTGAGATTCAGCTGTTCAAAGACAGTGTCGACATCTGCTATGCTGGTACCATAGGACACAATTCTATCAGCCAGGTTTTTCAGGGGGCCGCCCACTCCACCAGGAGCACCCTTTCCATGGGACACGTCCGTGAAATTCCATGTTACATGCTTAAATCCTCACACGAACGGCACTGTTGAGGCTAGATAAAAGTTGGTTCTATTCCGATATTGAGATGTGGGCCCATCTGAGATGAAGTGGATGTTCCTGGCATTTGGATGCTCCTCTCGTATGCTCCTCAGTACTGGGTCAAGGTGAGCCCATGTGGCTGTGGCGTCGTGCTGAAGACAGGCTGACAGCGATGCAAATGACTCCACCCTGCCCCCACCGAGATAGATAACTCCAGTATGGAGTGTTACCTGCTGGTTGCCACCTCCAAAGTGAGTTTATTTTATTTCCCTGGTGTATTTACAAGCGTAGTTCTCACTGTAGTCTATGTCAACCACTACATCATTCTGGGTCAGGGTCTCTCTCAATCTCCTCAGTCTTTCAAACTGGTGCTTGATGTGTCTGGAGAAGTTTGAGAGGTGGTCCTGTGTGAGGTCCACCAGCTTTTCAATGGAGGTATGCCACTTCTCAAGAAACACATTCCTCACTTCCTTCTCTTCAGTGGACCCATCTTTGCATTTCTTTGTTATTGGTACAGATTTAGTAACCCACTCCTCCCATACGATGATGTTTCCTTTTGTTGAAGGATCCAGATTTGCGTGAAATGTCTTATGCTTACAATTGCTGCATGTCCTGTACATGCAGGACATGTCATCGTCACTACACACACACTGGCCTGTACAGTGTCCCTTTGGGATGATGTTTCTATGACCCCAAGCTGGTGCAGCTTCTTTATCTTCAAGCCAAAGTTTTCATGCGTTTTGCAAGCACATGTTTCTCTGTCTGTGACTCTTCGCTTGCCAATCCAAAATGGCTTAAGTTTAAAGAATTGAGCCTTGGATTCTCAGACAGAAATATTCTATGAAGATTTGCCATAGTGTCCTTTAAGGCTCTCTTACGGAATATCTGGCCATTCTTTCGAATTTCTCAGGATTTCCAGAGAAATTTGGAAAAATACTTAATCTTGATGAAGGAAGCAGCTAACAAGTGTGCACATTAGTCTTCTCTGGCTGTTATTGGGTAATGTTCTCTGATGACCTCTCTTTGTAGTTTTCTTCTGGACCTCTCTGCCTTCCATGTTGACAAATACCTGCTTCCTCTTGGCCATCATCTCAAGTCTTTTTAGTCTTTTCTGTAGGTTGACCAGCTCTTTGGTCCTCTCCAGCAGCTTCTCTTCTGTGTAGCGCAACTTTGACCTACATTTTGATAGTGTTTTCTTTCTTCTGTTCCTTTCTTCTGTTCCTCTTTTTGGGTGATTCCTTTAGGGTAGATGTCTTCATTGGACCTGGTGTCTGTAGAGATATCTCTCTTCTTTTAGAAGTTGAGTTGATTGCAGGTACATTTACCTGCTGAGGTGAGAATGGCTGTTCACTTGGGGAGGCTGTGTTTTCTTGAAGATTTTGAATAACTTCTTAATTTGCTTTTTGAACATGTTGAAGTGTATGTGTGTCTTCCTGGCTTGATGGTGTTATGTCCAATACAGCTTTAACTGTTTCTTTCTTCTGTAATAACTCAAAAAGTTTTCCCACCACTGTTTTTTCTTCTTTTCATGTTGCTTCTTTGTCAGATCTTGAGTTTTCTTGATTTTACAATTTTGCTTTTGTTTTTGATATCTGGAAATGGAAAGGAAGCATGACATGAAATGAGCATGTCTCAAAATATGGGAAAAATCTTACTGTTATGGACATGCCATCCTATAGAAGGGACTGAATGGCTTACTGACTGTGTGTGTGTGCATCCTATAGAAGGGACTGAATGGCTTACAGACTGTGTGTGTGTGTGTGTGTGTGTGTGTGTATTCACATCCTATAATAGGGACCGAATGGCTTACAGACTGTGTGTAGACATCCTATAGTACAAACTAAATAGCTTACTGATTGTGTGTGTGTGTGTGTGTGTGTGTGTGTATGTGTGTGTGTGTGTGGTGGACATGTGCGCACGCATGTGTAGACTTCCTAACACTGTAAGGTATTGACTTCCTATAGACACTGTATGAGGTCATATGCTTCCTATAGACTATATATATATATATATATATATATATGCTAATTACTCTTGCTGTAACCCCTCCAACCACTAACCTCTCTCTCTCGCCTTCCTTCTGTACTCTTCCAGCAGTTCTGGGTTGGTGTAAACTTCTTCTCTGAATTTTGTCAGCCTTCGCTAAAGCTTGATTTTTGTCACTTACTGACTGTCTGCAATGAAACAGGACATAAAGCAAAATATAAACAGTTGGTAAATAATATTTAAATTAATAGTTCCTAATATAGATTTTAAAATGTAGTCTTTATGATTAAATTCTCATTACTGAAACAGAGGTTCTCTCTACCGCAACTGGACTTAAATAGCATCAGTAAGTGAGAATGGTGTTGTGGACGATGAGGAACCTTAGCATGTTTTGCTAACAATAGAGAAGCCATGATGACTAAGCACATTTTTACTCAATGTACATAATTTGACATTAATGAAGTATATTTTCATATAATTTTTTTTATCTATGTTTTTCTAAATGTGGAAAACTACCTGTATCGGTAATGATAATCAATACTGTCGTGTACGCAGTCTGACAAGAGAATGTTTAACTTTTAACTGAAGAAATATAAAGAGATCTGCTTACCTGGTAGCCATCTTGAAGGTAGTGGCAGATGTGTTGCTTCATTCAAAATCAAACTTTATTTAAAATTCTGTGTGTGTGTGTAAACGGTCCTTCAGAAATGTGCAGAGGATGAGAACATCAGTCATGGACACTTCATTTTTCCACAATTTTTTCATTATTATTATAAATTAATATTCAGGTAATAATTTTTCTGTCATTTGAAAACATCTTGTAGAACATCCATTCATTTCTTGCAGAATATTTTCATTTTACAACGTAACATACATTCAGACAGAGCTGGACGCGTTGCGGTAATGATAATTTCAGCAGAAAATGCAATAAAATACAAAAATAATTAATTCCTATATTGAAATTACTCTTTGTGCAAGGTAGAGAACACTATTATCTTTATTATGATATTTTGTTGTATCACTAAATGACATGTTTTATATTTAAAATCATTACTGCCATGGTATTTTAATGGTTTCATGAGAATGGCCTTCCATGCAGAGTTGCAAAGAAAAAGCCATATCTCAGACTGGCCAATAAAAAGAAAAGATTAAGATTGGCAAAAGAACATAGACACTGGACAGAGGAACTCTGCCTAGAAGGCCAGCATCCCGGAGTCTCCTCTTCACCGTTGACGTTGAGACTGGTGCTTTGCGGGTACTATTTAATGAAGCTGCCAGTTGAGGATTGTGAGGCGTCTATTTCTCAAACTAGACACTCTAATGTACTTGTCATCTTGCTCAGTTGTGCACCGGGGACTCCCACTCCTCTTTCTATTCTGGTTAGAGCCAGTTTGCACTTTTCTGTGAAGGGAGTAGTACACAACATTGTACGAGATCTTCAGTTTCTTGGCAATTTCTCGAATGGAATAGCCTTAGTTTCTCAGAACAAGAACAAACTGATGAGTTTCAGAAGTAAGTTATTTGTTTCTAGCCATTTTGAGCCTGTAATCAAACCTACAAATGCTGATGCTCCAGATACTCAACTATTCTAAAGAAGGCCAGTTTTATTGCTTCTTTAATCAGACCAAACATTTTTCAGCTGTGCTAACATAATGGCAAAATGGTTTTCTAATGATCAATCAGCCTTTTAAAATGATAAACTTGGATTAGCTAACACAACGTGCCATTGGAACACAGGAGTGATGGTTGCCTATTATCACGATCGTCGTACACAGCGGACCAAGGCACAGTGTGAGTTCCACATACTTTATTATATAGTGAAACTACCAAAACCATAAACAAACATAAAACGACTGTGAAAGCCGTAGTGCTAAACACACTAACACAAACAATATCCCACAACCCAGTGGGGACAATGGAGAACTTAAGTATGATCCCCAATTAGAGACAACGATAAACAGCTGCCTCTAATTGGGAACCATACTAATACACCAACATAGAAAATACAGACTAGAACACCTCCCTAGTCATGCCCTGACCTACAACACCATAGAGAACCAAGGGCTCTCTATCGTCAGGGCGTGACACCTATGTAGATATTCCATAATAAATCTGATACAATAGTCATTTACAACATTAACAATGTCTACACTGTATTTCTGATCAATTTGATGTCATTTTAATGGACAAAAAAAAATGTTTCTTTCAAAAACAAGGTAATTTCTAAGTGACCCCAAACTTTTGAACAGTAGTGTATATATACTGCTCAAAAAAATAAAGGGAACACTAAAATAACACATCCTAGATCTGAATGAATGAAATAATCTTATTAAATACTTTTTCTTTACATAGTTGAATGTGCTATCAACAAAATCACACAAAAATAATCAATGGAAATCCAATTTATCAACCCATGGAGGTCTGGATTAAAGACACTCAAAATTAAAGTGGAAAAACACACTACAGGCTGATCCAACTTTGATGTAATGTCCTTAAAACAAGTCAAAATGAGGCTCAGTAGTGTGTGTGGCCTCCACGTGCCTGTATGACCTCCCCACAATGCCTGGGCATGCTCCTGATGAGGTGGCGTGTGGTCTCCTGAGGGATCTCCACCCAGACCTGGACTAAAGCATCCGCCAACTCCTGGACAGTCTGTGGTGCAACGTGGCGTTGGTGGATGGAGCGAGACATGATGTCCCAGATGTGCTCAATTGGATTCAGGTCTGGGGAACGGGCGGGCCAGTCCATAGCATCAATGCCTTCCTCTTGCAGGAACTGCTGACACACTCCAGCCACATGAGGTCTAGCATTGTCTTGCATTAGGAGGAACCCAGGGCCAACCGCACCAGCATATGGTCTCACAAGGGGTCTGAGGATCTCATCTCGGTACCTAATGGCAGTCAGGCTACCTCTGGCGAGCACATGGAGGGCTGTGCGGCCCCCCAAAGAAATGCCACACCACACCATGACTGACCCACCGCCAAACCGGTCATGCTGGAGGATGTTGCAGGCAGCAGAACGTTCTCCACGGCGTCTCCAGACTCTGTCACGTCTGTCACATGTGCTCAGTGTGAACCTGCTTCATCTGTGAAGAGCACAGGGCGCCAGTGGCGAATTTGCCCATCTTGGTGTTCTCTGGCAAATGCCAAACGTCCTGCACGGTGTTGGGCTGTAAGCACAACCCCCACCTGTGGACGTCGGGCCCTCATACCACCCTCATGGAGTCTGTTTCTGACCGTTTGAGCAGACACATGCACATTTGTGGCCTGCTGGAGGTCATTTTGCAGGGTTCTGGCAGTGCTCCTCCTGCTCCTCCTTGCACAAATGCGGAGGTAGCGGTCCTGCTCCTGGGTTGTTGCCCTCCTACGGCCTCCTCCACGTCTCCTGATGTACTGGCCTGTCTCCTGGTAGCGCCTCCATGCTCTGGACACTACGCTGACAGACACAGAAAACCTTCTTGCCACAGCTCGCATTGATGTGCCATCCTGGATGAGCTGCACTACCTGAGCCACTTGTGTGGGTTGTAGACTCCGTCTCATGCTACCACTAGAGTGAAAGCACCGCCAGCATTCAAAAGTGACCAAAACATCAGCCAGGAAGCATAAGAACTGAGAAGTGGTCTGTGGTCACCACCTGCCGAACCACTCCTTTATTGGGGGTGTCTTGCTAATTGCCTATAATTTCCACCTGTTGTCTATTCCATTTGCACAACAGCATGTGAAATTTATTGTCAATCAGTGTTGCTTCCTAAGTGGACAGTTTGATTTCACAGAAGTGTGATTGACTTGGAGTTACATTGTGTTGTTTAAGTGTTCCCTTTATTTTTTTGAGCAGTGTTTATTCCACATGATAAATATCCCCACATCAATAACAGTCGATAAATGTGCTTCTCATAATAAACGGGTGATAATCAATGTCTGGACATACATATGTGTGACAGAGGACATAGGACAATCGTCACAGTGCCTAATGACCATGGTGCTATGGCAGCAGTGATGTCACTGTTTTTAACGTGCTATAGTGCTATAGCTCTGAAAAAAGTGGGTCAGATGTGTTGTTGTTTCTTGGGCAGGTCAGATGTGCTTGCGTGCGTGCATGTGTGTGTGTGTCTAAATGACAGAGTGAGTGAGTGATTGTGTGGAGGTGTGACAGAAGTACAAACTCGCAACCCTTCACACCGTAAAGACGGAAGTCAGATGGTGTGTGTGTGTGTGTGTGTGTGTGTGTGTGTGTGTGTGTGTGTGTGTGTGTGTGTGTGTGTGCGCACGCGCATGTGTGTGTGTAGTTAGAGCCCTGGACTGGTTACAGGACTGGTTACACAAATACAGTCAGGGCAGGAACACACACAAACACACACGCACAAATGTAGAAACTCGTAAAGACGCTCTAACTAATTTTCCATAAAGTTTACAAACATTCACAGGCTATAGTACAATATATTGCAATACACACACACACGACACAGACACACAGAACACAGAGACACACACACACACACAACACACACACACACACACAACACAGACAACACAGACCCCTCCCCCCACATCTAAGCTCTCTTCCTCTTCTCTCAACAACAAATCCTCTCCCCCTCACTCAATCTCTCCCACCTTCACACCCTTCTTCTCAACTCTAACCTTGGTCTCTCTCTTTCTCTCTATGCCCCATTGCTCTCATCTCAGCACACTCAGTCGTTCTTCCTGTGTCCTCTGTGTGTTCCCCTGTGGTTGTTATGTAAGACCACCACAGTCAGGCCATGCTGTGACTGTGAGCCACTTGGATGCTCTGTCTCTGGCTGTCTCATATGGCACCCTGTTCTCTATATAATGCACTACAGTAGTGCACTAAATAGGGAATACGGTGTCATTTGGAACACATCCTTGGTATCCTTTTGTGGCTCCTGAACCCTTACCTCCAAGCAATAGCACCAGCCAAGAGGCATTACATTCACTTCCATTATTCATATGCGATGTCTGTATGCTGGTCTTGGTTGTGGTAATCTCTCGTGGACAGATTGTGCGTAAACCGAAGAAAATCAATTAGCTGACCAAATTACACAAGATTTTAGTTCTGGAATATTAGAGTTGTAGAGCTCATTGAATATTCACAGCACTAATGTGTATAGAGTCTACACCTGTTCAACTCTCCATTCAGCCTTTGCCTCCAACTCTGGAATAATATTACATAATATAACTAACTGGTAATGATGTCCCATTTCCAGTCATACCCAATCCGAGACCCAGACACACAAGCAGGCAGACAGGCAGACACACAGTTGCTGTGGGACCAAGCAGGCAATTAGAGCAGTGAGGAATGATTCGAATTGGGAATATCTTATCTCATCACTGTAACTAACTCCGTCCTAGCCATCAGCCGTGAGATACAGCTTAAATTGTCATTTTCAGCTCCCCATATCTCATTGAATACAATGCAATTATCTACATAGATGCAGCAGTGTGTGTGTGTGTGTGTGTGTGTGTGTGTGTGTGTGTGTGTGTGTGTGTGTGTGTGTGTGTGTGTGTGTGGCAGTGTGTGTGTGTGTGTGTGTGTGTGGCAGTGTGTGTGGCAGTGTGTGTGTGTGGCAGTGTGTAGAGAGAGAGTGAAACTGGGAATAGTTTTGGTGTTGATGGCATAGAATGCTAGTGATAGTCTCTCGTGACAGATTATTAGTGCATGCAATATTTGGTTCTGGGGTCTGAGAAGGACAATGATATAGATCTCATCTCTACAAAAATGTAAAATAGGATTGGAAACATATCTCCGTAACTTCACTGTAACTAGCAGAGCAGAACTAACGGTGTAGAAAACTTCAGTTCCAAATTGCTTACCCTCTGTCAATGTGTTCAGATGAAATTCACTGTGACTATCGCAACTAGGTAACATCTCACTGTGAGCTCAGGCCCTGCCTTAAAACAGAGAGTGATCAAAAGTGACAAGACCTAGATTTGGTAAGGAGTGAAAAGAGAGCTTACAAGATTTTTATCTTAGCACTTTGAGCTCCTGAGTGCATAGTCCCTTCTACTTCCTGAGCCTTCCACACACACATTCCTGTCTCTATTCAGGAATACACGTCACTGTAATTGTCACATAATCAACCAGTTCATGTGGCCATATTGTCTCCATCATATGAAATGAGTGGATAATAAAGATATCACACTTTGTGAAATAACCCAGGATGACATATCAATGTCAAGACAATTTCCCTTCAGGGACAATAAACTTGATCCTGTCGTAAACAGGACCTCTGAGCTTAATTTGAATACCTCTGCTGCCGCTGTGTGTAATCAATGACAATCACATTGTAACAATCACATTGATAAAAGTGGCCGTGTTAGATGATTCCATAAATGAACCAAATGAACACACTAATAAACCAACCCTTCCCCCGCTCCCCAACCAAAACCCTCAGCGGAGTAAAGAAATACCATATCCAGTCAAACTTATTAAATCTGCATTCCACACACTCACTAACACAGACCCTGTTCACTCCTGGCCCAGAGTCTGTAATTAACTAAGCTGATATGGCCACAGGCCTATTACTGTGATAATACTGGTTAACAGAAGAGGGTGCACGCACTCTCTCTCTCACACACACACACACACACACACACACACACACACACACACACACACACACACACACACACACACACACCTAACCCCTGCTCCTCATCCAGTCTGGACATATTGTGTAAAAACGGCACTCTCTCATTTGCACACACAATGGGAAGATTAAAACGCTTTTTAATTGACCCAGAGCTCGGAATGAGACTAAGGGAAAGGACAGACAGATGGAGTGATACCTTTGTTTTCTAGTAAGAACACCAACCCTTACCAGTCGAGTCCCAAAGGGAGAATTCCTACAAAGTTCTATAAATTGTCATAGATTTGGTGGCAGTCATATAGTTACAAATAAAATAATTTAATAGGATTTTATTAAAATCATCCTGATATGCATATGTTTAAAAAAATGTTTTATTGCACATTGCACACACAACTCACCGTGTTGTATCTCCCCTCAGCGTCATCCTCCAGAAGGCCCAGCCTGCACAGTGCCTTCTCATTCCTCAGCCAGTACTCTGACGAGTCCAGCACACTGCTACTGCACAGCACCTGGAAGACACAGATAACTCACACTCTTACACGCAGACACATGACTGAATTCCTTCTCAGAATGTATAACATACAAAGGCACACACACACACGCACGCACGCACACACACACACACACACACAAGTCCCCCATTCACCTTCAGCTGACAATCTTAGTGTTTACCCTCTTGCAATAAAGATCTCTACAGGCCCTTTGTTCAAGAGGTGCTCTGTGGGACCTTGCTCTGTAAAAGGGATCAATAGCCTGTCAGTTAGCCTATTTACCCTCCAGATATTTACAGTGTTTTTACTCTTCCCTGCAAGCTGTTTCAATGGACCCTATGCGTTAAGTGTCAAGTCCTATTGACCTGCGACTTTCAATGACACTCAAGAGTCAAGAATACCTTTGTCAGAGGGACACGTACAGTGCATTCGGAAAGTATTCAGACCCCTTGTATTCTAAAATAGATTTTTTTTAATCCCTCATCAATCTACACACAATACCCCATAATGACAAAACATTTTGCATATTTATTAAAAATAAAAAACAGAAATACCTTATTTACATAAGTATTCAGACCCATTGCACTGAGACTTGAAATTGAGATCAGGTGCATCCTGTTTCCATTGATCATCCTTGAGATGTTTCTACAACTTGATTGGAGTCTACAATTGATTGCACACGATTTGGAAAGGCACACACCTGTCTATAGAAGGTCCCACAGTTGACAGTGCATGTCAGAGAAAAACCAAGCCATGAGGTTAAAGGATACCTAGTCTGTTGCACAACTGAATGCATTCAACCCAAATGTGTCTTCTGCATTTAACCCAACCTCCCTGAAAGCAGGGAGGAAAGCAAATCCAGGAAAAGAAACGCTAGTGTGTGTTTGGCGTTTGGCCAGAGCGATGTGGATGGGTAGTCAGGTTACAAAACAATAGCGATCATAATCATTTCCATAGTGTATTTTTAGGCTGATGCCATCATGCCCCCTGTGCCCCGGTCCTGCACTCTCCCTCTGGGGTTGTCCATCTGCTCTGGGCCATCGCCAGGTAGAGGTGACTCACACTCAGATGGCCTCATGGTCATGACATCACAATTTGGCAGAGCTTGGAGTGATGGCAGGGTTGTGTTCATTAGGCACAAAATGGGAGATATCCGCCCTAAACAGGGATGTGCTATTTCAACTTGTCCAATAATTGCCCTTTACTTCCATTACAAAATGTTTTGCGACGATGTGCACCAATGAACATAACCCAGCTTCATACATGAGCTTGAGCAGGAGCTTGATATCAGTAAATATTCACCAGTTAAAATAATATTATTCTCCCACATGTAATTTATTAAGGCAATATGTAGATTGCTAGGTCTTTGTCAAGTCAGGGGACCTGACCTGCAGTTAGGGTTGAAATCTTGTCTTTATAAATACACAATTGGGAGCCATACAGTTTTGTGCCATTGTGCAGACACTTTTATTACCAATACTACATGTAATACAGTGGAGGCTGCTGAGGGGTGAATGGCTCAATATAATGGCTGGAATGGAACCATTGGAATGGCATCAAACCATGTATTTGATGTATTTGATGCCATTCTGCTCCAGCCATTACCAACCTCCTGTGATGTAATTTTATTTTTGTATGTTCGTGGCAAAGCGGCGAGGTTCAGTAGAAGTAATTTAACGTGACAACCCGTCTACTAATGAAGTGAGTGAACAAGCAGCTATATCGACTGACAATGCTCCTTATTCAAGAGGAAGGAGGGGGATTAGAACAGAAGAGGTTGAAACTCAATGTAATCTCCCCGAGACCAGTGTTCCTTGCCATTTCTCTCATTGTCTCCCTGGCACAGTGAGATGATGAATCCAATTAGATGACCTGAAACGCCTGGTCCTCCATCGTTGTTCTCTGTTGCAATGGCACAAACTCTCCCTCACCAGGGAGAGGGACACACACACACATGAATATTTACCAGACATACTGTACACACACACCGTCCCCCTGTATTTACCTTCTTGCAGGCGGCGACGGGGGATACCAGGGTGCTGTCTGTGCTGACTCCCTCGGCGGCTGCTGACTCAGAGCTCTCGAACATGGCTGACGACTGGAAGTTACTGCAGGAGGAGAACAAAGTGTGTCTGTGTCAGGACCCACTGTACACAACCCCAGGGCAAGGCCTCTGTTTGGGCTTCAGAGAGCCCATTAGCCCATGGGTGAACAACTTCACCTGGGGACATGATCCCTGGCATGCCCACTGCTGTACAGGACCAGCCATTAGAGAATTGCATGAGAGGAACACAAAAACTGTGAATCTTTACTAAAAACAAAGGTAAACTCAGCCATCACATTTGTCTTGAGGCGCTTGAGACAATGTATGGTGATCATTGGTATGTTTACAACCAATATAGGATTGAAAGGAGGAAATAAATTATTTTCCTCATTAAATTATTTTATCTGTGATTTGTAAGTTTAAAAGCGACAGATTTTTTATCAGAAGTTTGTATTAATTAGGATAAAACTGGCACATAAAAAAGGAGGGAGGTACATGAAGACCAGAGAGACAGCTGGCTTTGTGATCATCACTTTTATGGTAAATTAAAAGTATTTCATATTGGAACTGGTTTAATTTAGGAATTCAAATCAAATTTTATTTTTCACATGCGCCGAATGCTATAGGTGTAGACCTTACAGTGAAATGTTTACTTACAAACCCTTAACCAACAATGCATTTTTAAGAAGAAAACAATATAGAAATATCAAATAACTAAGGAACAACAAGAAAATAACAGTAGCAAGGCTATATACAGGGGGTTGCGGTACAGAGTCAATGTGCAGGGGCAGCGGTTAGTCAAGGTAATTGAAGTCATATGTACATGTAGGTAGAGGTAAAGTGACTATGCATGGATAATAAATAGAGAGTAGCAGCAGAGTATAAATGGGGGGTGGGGACAATGTAAATAGTCTTGGTAGCCATTTGATTAACAGTTCAAGAGTCTTATGGCTTGGGGGTAGAAGCTGTTAAGAAGTATTTTTTACCTAAACTTGGCGCTCCGGTACCGCTTGCCGTGCGGTAGCAGAGAGAACAGTCTATGACTAGGGTGGCTGGAGTCCTTGGGAATTTTTTGGGCCTTCCTCTAACACCTGGGTGGCAGGAAGGTCCTGGGTGGGTCCTGAGTGGCAGGAAGCTTGGCCCCAGTGATGTACTAGGCCGTATGCACTACCCTCTGCATTGCCTTGCGGTCAGAGGCCGAGCAGTTTCCATACCAGGCGGTGATGCAACCAGTCAGGATGTTCTCGATGGTGCAGCTATAGAACTTTTTGAGGATCTGAGGACCCATGCTAAATCTTTTCAGTCTCCTGAGGCGGAATAGGCGTTGTTGTGCCCTCTCCACGACTGTCTTGGTGTGTTTGGACCATGATAGTTTGTTGGTGATGTGGACACCAAGGAACTTGAAGCTCTCAACCTGCTCCACTACAGCCCCGCTGATGAGAATGTCCTTCTTTTTCTGTTGTCCACAATCATCTCCTTTGTTTTGATCACGTTGAGGGAGAGGTTGTTATCCTGCCACCACACTGCCAGGTCTCTGACCTCCTCCCTATAGGCAGTCTCATCATTGTCAGTGATCAGGCCTACCACTTTTGTGTCATCAGCAAACTTACTGATGGTGTTGGAGTCATGCTTGGCCACGCAGTCATGGGTGAAAAGGGAGTACAGGAGGGGACTGAGCACACACCACTGAGGGGCCCCAAAGTTGAGGATCAGTGTGGCAGACGTGTTGTTGCCTACCCTCACCACCTGGGGGCCACCCGTCAGGAAGTCCAGGATACAGTTGCAGAGGGGGGTGTTTAGTCCCTGGGTCCTTAGCTTAGTGAAAGCTTTGGGGGTACTATGGCGTTGAACGCTTAGCTGTAGTCAATGAATAGCATTCTCACGTAGGTGTTCCTTTTGTCCAGGTGGGAAAGTGCAGTGTGGAGGGCAATAGATATTGCATCATCTGTGGATCTGTTGCAGCAGTATGCAAATTGGAGTGGGTCTAGGGTTTCTGGGATAATGGTGTTGATGTGAGCCATGACCAGCCTTTCAAAGCACTTCATGGCTACAGACTTGTGGGGACGACATCTTCGATGCCTTTATTGATGGAGCCAGTGACTGATGTGGTGTACTCCTCAATGCCATTGGAAGAATCTCGGAACATAGTCCAGTCTGTGCTAGCAAAACAGTCCTGTAGCTTAGCATCTGCATCTTCTGACCACTTCCTTATTGAGCGAGTCACTGGTACTTCCTGCTTTAGTTTTTGCTTGTAAGCAGGATAGAGTTATGGTCAGATTTGCCAAATGGAGGGCGAGGGAGAGGTTTGTACGCGTCTCTGTGTGTGGAGTAAAGGTGGTCTAGAGTTTTTTTCTCCTCTGGTTGCACATTTAACATGCTGGTAGAAATGAGGTAAAACGGATTTAAGTTTCCCTCCAATAAAGTCCCCGGCCACTAGGAGCTCCGCCTCTGGATGAGCATTTTCCTGTTTGCTTATGGCCTTATACAGCTCGTTGAGTGGCAGCATTGGTTTGTGGTGGTAAATATAGATGAAAACTCTCTTGGTAAATAGTGTGGTCTACAGCTGATCATGAGATACTCTACTTCAGGTGAGCAAAACCTTGAGACTTCCTTAACCTCTTCGCTATAGGGGGCAGTATTTTCATGGCCGGATGAAAAACGTACCCAAATTAAACTACTTCTCGAACCCAGAGTCAAATATTTGCATATTATTAGTAGATTTGGATAGAAAACACTCTGAAGTTTCTAAAACTGTTTGAACATTTTGTGACAAAATATTTCAAAATATTCCATTACCGTACTTCGAAGCATGTCAAACGCTATTTAAAATACATTTTTATGCTATTTTTCTCGTAAAATAGCGATAATATTCCAACCGGGTGACGTTGTATTCATTCAAAGACTGAAAGAACAAAATGGAGTAGTCTCGTGGACGCGCATCTCCAGTGTCACTGTCCTCAGGCAGGCCAGTAACAAACAGAGCTGCTGTACTTAGCCCAGAGACTGCAGAGCTCTCATTCCACTTTCTGGCGCCTTCTGAGAGCCAATGGAAGCCTTAGAAAATGTCACGTTACAGCACAGATGCTGTATTTTTGATAGAGAGGCTACAGAAGGACAATAAATTGTCAGACACTTCCGGGCACTTCCTGTATGGAATCTTCTCAGGTTTTGGCCTGCCATATGAGTTCTGTTATACTCACAGACACCATTCAAACAGTTTTAGAAACTTTAGGGTGTTTTCTATCCAAATCTACTAATTATATGCATATTCTCGTTTCTGGGCAGGAGTAGTAACCAGATTAAAATACTGCCCCCTATCCCAAACAGGTTAACGAGAATCTTATCTTTAAAATGGTGTAAAATAGTCGTATGTTTGAAAAATTGAAATTATTGCATTTTGAGGTTTTTGTATTTCGCGCCACGCTCTTCCATTGGATATTGGTGAGGCGTTCCGCTAGCGGAACCCCTAGATGTAATTAATATTAGATTACTTGGATCAGCTGTTATTTACAAATAGACACAGACTGCCACCCCTTGTCTTACCAGAGGCAGCTGTTCTATCTTGCTGATGGACTGAAAACCCCACCAGCTGTATGTTATCCATGTCGTAGTTTAGCCACGACTCGGTGAAACATAAGATATTACAATTTTTAATGTCCCGTTGGTAGGATATCTTTGATCGGAGCGCATCCATTTTTTTCCCAATGATTGCACGTTGGCTAATAGGACTGATGGTAGAGGGGGTTTACTCACTCGCCTACAAATTCTCAGAAGGCAGCCCTACCTACCCCCCTTTTTCTCCGTATTTTCTTCGCGCAAATGATGGGGATTAGGGCCCATTCCCGAGAAAGCAGTATATCCTTCGCGTCGGACTCGTTAAAGAAATTAGCCTACTTACAGCGGTATCAATCAGAATTTATGTGTGCCTACATTGTATTTTGCCCAAGGTAAGTAAGTCCCCTCCTTTGAGGGGAAGTTTGCTGCACATAAAATAATGCAGTCATTACAGCAGAGTTACTATTATTTGACTCGAAAAGAGCAGCTTTAACTATTTTGGGAATTAACTTCTCTAGGGTAGGGGGCAGTATTTTGACGTCCGGATGAAACGCGTGCCCGTAGTAAACTGCCTGCTACTCAGGCTCAGAAGATAGGATATGCATATTATTAGTAGATTTGGATAGAAAACACTCTGAAGTTTCTAATACTGTTTGGATGGTGTCTGTGAGTATAACAGAACTCATATGGCAGGCAAAACCCTGAGAAAAAGTCAACCAGGAAGTGGAGGATCTGAGAATTGTTGTTCTTTTTAGTCCCTTTCAAAACTACAGTATCCGTGGGGTTACGTTGCACTTCCTAAGGCTTCCATTGGCTGTCAACAGCCTTCAGAAAGTGGTTTGAGCATTCTCCTGTCACTGGGCAGATAATAGGAGCTCAGTTTCTGAGTGGACTGCCTGGCAACAAAAGGATTGGATATGCGCGGTCACACGAGCACGCTGTTCCATCTTTTTCTCCTTGAATGAATACGCTATTGTCCGGTTGGAATATTATCGCAATTTTACGTTAAAAATACCATCAAGATTGCTTTTAAACAGCATTTGACATGCTTCTAAGTACGGTAATGGAACATTTTGACTTTTTGTCTCTGGTTCAGCGCTCGCGCGTTATGCTTTTGGATTAGTGCTCTGTAGGCACAAACAAAACGGAGGTATTTGTACATAAATATGGATTATTTGGAACAAAAACAATATTTCTTGTGGAAGTAGCAGTCCTGGGAGTGCATTCTGACGAAGATCAGCAAAGGTAAGAGAATATTTCTAATACTAATTCTGAGTTTAGGTTGCCCCGAACTTGGCGGGTGTCTGTATAGCTCACCGTGATGGCTGAGCTATGTACTCAGAATATTGAAAAATGTGCTTTCTCCGTAAAGCTATTTTAAAATCTGACACAGCGGTTGCATCCAGGGGTAGTCTATCTATAATTCTTTAAATAATTGTTATATATTTTGTCAACGTTTATGATGAGTATTTTTGTAAATTGATGTGTACATTCACCAGACGTTTTGGTGGGAATACATTTTCTGAACATCACGCGCCAATGTAAAATGCTGTTTTTGGATATAAATATGAACTTTATCGAACAAAACATACATGTATTGTGTAACATAATGTCCTAGGAGTGTCATCTGATGAAATTCGTCAAAGGTTAGTGCTTCATTTAGCTGTGTTTTGGGTTTTATTGACACATGTCCTTGCTTGGAAAATGGCTGTGTGATTATTTTTGTCTATGTACTCTCCTAACATAATCTAATGTTTTGCTTTCGCTGTAAAGCCTTTTTGAAATCGGACAATGTGGTTACATCAAGGAGAAGTGTATCTTTAAAATGGCTTAAAATAGTTGTATGTTTGAGAAAGTTGAATTATAACATTTTGTTGTTTTTGAATTTGCCGCCCTGATATGTCACTGGCTGTGTCCCGCAGGTGGGACGCTAGCCCATAGAAGTTAAACCCAGGGTCTTACAAACCTCGAAGATTGGTCAAAGCTTATTGATTGTTAGTTATTATCATTGGGATTGAAAATTCTCGTGACAATTATGAACCTCGCGATTATTATGAACCTCATTATGAACCTCACGGCAGCCCAACCTGATGCTCACAGGAAGGAGGATGAAGAGACCCTCTTTGCCATGAGCCTGGTGCCAATCCTGAAGAGGCTGCATCAGCAAAGAAAAGCAGCAGTCAAGGTTAAAATGTATATGCTGCTTTTCAAAGCCAAGTTCAATGGTACATTTTTTGTTCTCCACAACACAGGTAGTGTCATAAGTATTGCGACAGTGAAGTAAAGTAGGTTATTTTTACAGTATACTCATGTATGCTAATTGGTATTTCAGATCAAAGGATTAATTTGAAGCAAATATAAAGCTGTTGTTTCTGGGTTAGAAAATATCCTAAAACAACAGTTTGCTGTCTAAATATTTGCCTGTCATATTCATCTTTTGATCTGAAATGCAAATTCCATGAGTAAACAGCAAGAATTACTAACTTTACTACACTGTTCCAATATTTATGCAACCAACTACACTATACAAGCAGTATTTAGTCTTAGGATAGCATTCATTATTTGTGTTTTTACAGAATTGAAACTCGCACACTGGAGAATTGACAGATGCTCTTTTTGGTCTCTTAAAAGACTAAAGGTGGATATATATATTTTTTAAATTTAACTAGGCAAGTCAATTAAGAACAAATTCTTATTTACAATGACGGCCTACCAGGGAACAGTGGGTTAACTGCCTTGTTCAGGGGCAGAATGACAGATCTTAATCTTGTCAGCTCGGGGATTCGATCCAACAACCTTTCAGTTACTGGCCCAACACTCAGACCACTAGGCTACCTGCCACCCTGCGTCCATCACGTCCAGGCTACCTGCCAAGTCCTTGACGTCCAGGGGCCATTTGTTTGTTTAGCTGTGTTATGGCTACACATTACTTACTTTTTTCAGAGACAGAGTCACACACACACACCTCTCCTCCAGTCCTCTCTGTACCTCAGTTCTCCAGTGCCCTGCCCTCTCTCTCTTTATGGCCATGTCTGAAGTTCCCCTACTATGTCTAGGCTTTATCATTAGTCCCTGTATCTGTCTGCAGTTGTGCCAAAAATACGTGCTCTTGTTGTTTTATTTTTCGTAAAATGTTTACAACACACATACCTGTCATGTTCTTTCCTGTACTTGAATACTTATTAAATTCTAATGTTTTCATAGTCAGTTGTTTCATTTCTTTATTAATTTCTCATTTAGACTTAATCTGCTTATTTCTTCGCTTCACCTTTGCAGATTTAAGACAAGAAGAAAGTTCCACCAGTGAAGATGGTGGTAAACTGTACTATTTGTATGGACCCTAGGTTACCCCTAGGTTACCCTTTCCCTTTGTTATCATACTAACTGTATGTCGTATAACCTTAATTAGTGCTCCTGCTCACCTGATGTACCAAGTCAGGTGTGTATAATACTGGCGTTAATGGGAGAGGGAAGGGGTTAATTTAGGGATAGGGGGCAGCATTGGGAAGTTTGGATGAAAACCGTGCCCAGAGTAAACTGCCTGTTACTCAAGCCCAGAAGCTACAATATGCATATAGTAGATTTGGATAGAAAACACTCTAAAGTTTCCAAAACTGATAAAATAATGTCTGTGAGTATAACAGAACTCATATGGCAGGCAAAAACCTGAGAAAAATCCAACCAGCAAGTGGGAATTCTGAAGTTTGTAGTTTTCAAGTGAATGCCTATCGAATATCCAGTGTCTGTGGGGTCAGATTGCACTTCCTAAGGCTTCCACTAGATGTCAACAGTCTTTAGAAGTTGTTTGAGGCTTCGTTTGTGAAAGGGGAGCAAATAAGAGCACTCTAAGAAGATGGCCCAGGTGAAAGCCTTTAGTTTAGTGACACACGTGGCCGTGAGTGTTCCATTTCCTTTCTAATGAAAACAGTATTGTCCGGTTGAAACATTATTGAATATTTATGATAAAAACAAACTAAGGATTGATTAGAAACATCGTTTGACATGTTTCTACGAACTCAAATTGAACTTTTTTGACTTTTCGTCTTGACTTTGTGCCCGCGCTTTGTGCATTTGGATTACTGGACTAAACGCACAAACAAAAAGGAGGTATTTGGACATAAAGATGAACTTTATCGAACAAAACGAAAATGTTTTGTCTAACATGGAGACCTGGGAGTGCCATCAGATGAAGATCATCAAAGGTAAGGGATTAATTTTAATACTATTTCTGACTTTTGTGACACCTCTCCTTGGTTGGAAAATGGCTGTATGGTTTTTGTGGCTAGGCGCTGACCTAACATAATCGCATGGTGTGCTTTCACCGTACAGCCTTTTTGAAATCGGACACAGCGGCTGGATTAACAAGAAGTGTATCTTTAATCGTATGTATAACACTTGTATCTTATATCAATGTTTATGATGAGTATTTCTGTAATTTGATGTGGCTCTCTGCATTTTCACCGGATGTTTGTTTGAGACAATGCATTTCTGAACATAACACGCCAATTTCAAATTAGGTTTTTGGACATAAAGATTAACTTTATTGAACAAAACAAACATTTATTGTCTAACATGGAGTCCTGGGAGTGCCACCAGATGAAGATCATCAAAGGTTAGTGATTCATTTTAACGCTATTTCTGACTTTTGTGATTTCTGACACCCCAGAGACAATGAGACATAAAATAATCTGTGAACAAAATGCTATTTTATGGAGAACGGTGGATGGTTCTTAAAATAACCTTTGTGTTAGGGGGCTCTTAAAAGAGTTGTTTCACTCCACGGCATTCTGCCATGGGACTTCACCTACTGGCGATGAGAGGTAGGTGTTCAGCTTCTCCCTCACCTGGAGTGCCTGTCTGGGGGCGTTGTTGGCACCTTCCCTGGTGACATCAGGTAGGTAACCATTTGTCGTGCCCTTCTCCATCTGGAGCGGCTCCTGGAATGACATCCGCAGGTAGTTGTGGAGAACGCATGTGGCCTTCACGCAGGCATTGACATTTGAGGGGCTGAGACCAAGCACTCTAGGATACATTCTCCACCGGGCTGCCAGAATCCCACAGGCGCATTCAACAACTAACCTTGCCCTGGACTGTCGTTTGTTAAAGATCCTTACAGGCTTTGGCAATGGCAGCTGGCGTCCAACGTAGGGCCTCATGAGGTTGGGTATCAAAGTCAAGGCCTCATCACCAACGAAAACATGGGGAACGGGTCCCAGCCCCAGGGAGTAATGCAGGTGGTGGAATCTCCAATGTGCCATCCTGACCACATTCTTATCGGCAGACTCAACAGCCTTGGTTTCTCAAATGACTGCCTCGCCTGGTTCACCAACAACTTCTCTAATGGAGTTCAGTGTGTCAAATCGGAGGGCCTCTTGTCTGGACCTCTGGCAGTCTCTATGGGGGTGCCACAGGGTTCAAGTCTCGGGCCGACCCTCTTCTCTGTATACATCAATGATGTCGCTCTTGCTGCTGGTGATTCTCTGATCCACCTCTACGCAGACGACACCATTCTGTATACTTCTGGCCCTTCTTTGGACACTGTGTTAACTAACCTCCAGATGAGCTTCAATGCCATACAACTCTCCTTCCGTTGCCTCCAACTGATCTTAAATGCAAGTAAATCTAAATGCATGCTCTTCAACCGATCGCTGCCCGCACCTGCCCGCCCGTCCAGCATCACTACTCTGGACGGTTCTGACTTAGAATATGTGGACAACTACAAATACCTAGGTGTCTGGTTAGACTGTAAACTCTCCTTCCAGACTCATATTAAGCATCTCCGATCCAAAATTAAATCTGGAATTGTCTTCCTATTTCGCAACAAAGCATCCTTCACTCATGCTGCCAAACATACCCTCGTAAAACTGACCATCCTACCGATCCTCGACTTCGGCGATGTCATTTACAAAATAGCCTCCAACACTCTACTCAACAAATTGGATGCAGTCTATCACAGTGCCATCTGTTTTGTCACCAAAGCCCCATATACTACCCACCATTGCGACCTGTACGCTCTCATTGGCTGGCCCTCGCTTCATACTCATCGCCTAACCCACTGGCTCCAGGTCATCTACAAGTCGCTGCTAGGTAAAGCCCCGCCTTATCTCAGCTCACTCGTCTCCATAGCAGCACCCACTCGTAGCACGCGTTCCAGCAGGTATATCTCACTAGTCACCCCCAAAGCCAATTCCTCATTTGGCCGCCTTTCCTTCCAGTTCACTGCTGCCAATGACTGGAACGAACTGCAAAAATCACTGAAGCTGGAGACTCATATCTCCCTCACTAGCTTTAAGCACTAGCTGTCAGAGCAGCTCACAGATCACTGCACCTGTAAATAGCCCATCTAACTACCTCATCCCCATACTGTATTTATTTATTTATCTTGCTCCTTTGCACCCCAGTATCTCTACTTGCACATTCATCTTCTGCACATCAATCACTGCAGTGTTTAAGTGGTATATTGTAATTACTTTGCTACCATGGCCTATTTATTGCCTTACCTCCCTTATCTTACCTCATTTGCACACACTGTATATAGACTTTTTCTACTGTATTATTGACTGTATGTTTGTTTATTCCATGTGTAACTCTGTGTTGTTGTATGTGTCGAACTGCTCTGCTTTATTCTTGGCCAGGTCGCAGTTGTAAATGAGAACTTGTTCTCAACTAGCCTACCTGGTTAAATAAAGGTGAAATAAAAAAAATAGATATATATTTTTTTTAAGTGCCTGGCCGAAGGCAGAGTCCCGGAGGATCCCGCCATCACTTCCATTGTCATAAGCACCAACATCGACGACACGGAAACAGTAGATGGCATCTACAACAGCCAAGAGTACAACTGAATATGTACCCTTGTAGTTATAGAATTGTGAACCCAAGCACTGTGGAGCCTGGATTACTACTATTCCCGTCAATGAAGCCAAGACAGTTGGGGAAATTCCACCTCTCCAGGAACTCGGCAGCAATGGCCCTCCAGGCTTCCTCCTTGGGGACAGACATGTATTCACCAACCAGACAGTCCCAAATGGCTTGTGCCACAGAGGGGACAATGCCTGCCACCGTGGACCGTCCAACTCCGATGGTCCTGTAGGAGTCTCCTGTCGCCAAGAATCTGAAATATAATTCAAAATAATAATCAAAATTGTGTGTAACTTGAATTCCACCCACATATTCTATCTACTCATATAGCTACCTCACTACTGTTTATTATGCTCTACTAATTATATTGTAATACTCATCAACCATCATCAACAATGCCTTGAAACTGTAGAATTCAGTCTATGACTATATCAATAAACTGTAGCCCAGGCCAACTCTACTCTAAAGGTACTATCTAGAACCTAAAAGGGTTCTCCGGCTGTCCTTATAGGTGAACCCTTTGAAGAACCCTTTTTGGTTCCAGGTATAATCTTTTCCCCAAAGGGTTATACCTGGAACCAAAAAGGGTTATCCTATGGGGAAAGCAGAACGACACTTTTGGAACCCTTTTTTCTAAGAGCGTACATGATTCCAAGAATAATGTAATAACTGACTGTAACTGTCTTGAACAACAAGGGGTCCTGGAGAAGACTAGTCTACCTTCATCAGGGCAGAAGGCACCTCAACTTTCTTTTCATTTGGTAACATTGCATTATAAAAAAAATGTTTTTAAACCAACTACAGAAAAAGTTATAGTCCTAATGAACATTCTGTAAAAGTACATCTGATGTCACATATGTGCTATTAACTAGAGTCATTTAGCTAGCTAGGTTGCACATAAAATATGTCTAGTATCAATCAATTATGGTATCAAAGGCTTTAAAAATGTACTAGAATTTAGCTTACCAGAGACAAATCGCCAGGCGTTCAACTGGGCTGATGGGCACCCGGTAGTTGTTATCCATCCGGGCGATCCTGTCTCCAACCATCTGGAGCAGGTGATCGAACTGGCTTCAGTCCAGACGAAAGTAACTTCGGAATTCCTCTCTAAACAGTCGAAGCTCTTGAATGAGACGGTGGAACTCCCCTGCTTGCTTTCACGACTTCAACCATCTCTGGACCCACACTGATGGGTCCCGGCCCATCAGCGCGATCAAGACCACCTTTCTCAACGTTGGTCTCATTGTTGAAAGAGCCTACTCTCTGCTATCTTAACTATTTATTATTGCATTTTGCTTCAAAACTATGCATTTTGGAGGGAAATTATATTATAGGCTCTCACAATTAATTTGTATATGTCATCGAATAAATAATATGTATGCTACTTGGCAAATAAATGAATAAAAAATGTAAAGAAATTCTACAGTCAAACTGTTTTTATTATGTAATCCCATTTTTTTTTTACTGGATATGTGTGCAACAAAAATTCAACATTCACATTTTGCTACTTTCTGTCAAGTAAACGCATACAATTTGATGCATTCGTTCGTTAACCTCTCTAGGGTAGGTGGCACCAAATCGTCCCACCTACGTAACAGCCAGTGGAATCCTGTGGCGCGTTATTCAAATACCTTAGAAATGCTATTACTTCAATTTCTCAAACATATGACTATTTTACAGCATTTTAAAGACAAGACTCTCGTTAATCTAACCACACTGTCCGATTTCAAAAAGGCTTTACAACGAAAGCAAAACATTAGATTATGTCAGCAGAGTACCCAGCCAGAAATAATCAGACACCCATTTTTCAAGCTAGCATATAATGTCACAAAACCCAGAAGACAGCTAAATGCAGCACTAACCTTTGATGATCTTCATCAGATGACACACCTAGGACATTATGTTATACAATACATGCATGTTTTGTTCAATCAAGTTCATATTTATATCAAAAACCAGCTTTTTACATTAGCATGTGACGTTCAGAACTAGCATACCCCCCGCAAACTTCCGGCGAATTTACTAACAATTTACTAAATTACTCACGATAAACGTTCACAAAAATCATAACAATTATTTTAAAAATTATAGATACAGAATTCCTCTATGCACTCGATATGTCCGATTTTAAAATAGAATATTGCAAAATGTGCTTTCACCAAAAAGCTAAGTAGATAGCCCGGCATCACAGGGCTAGCTATTTAGACACCCAGCAAGTTTAGCCTTCACCAAACTCCGATTTACTATTAGAAAAGTTTGATTACCTTTGGTGTTCTTCATCAGAATGCACTCCCAGGACTTCTACTTCAATAACAAATGTTGGTTTGGTCCCAAATAATCCATAGTTATGTTCAAACAGCGGCGTTTTGTTCGTGCGTTCAAGACACTATTCGAATGGTAAATAAGGGTTACGAGCACGGCGCATTTCGTGACAAAAGATTTCTAAATATTCCATTACCGTACTTCGAAGCATGTCAACCGCTGTTTAAAATCATTTTTTATGCCATTTTTCTCGTAAAAAAGCGATAATATTCCGACCGGGAATCTGCAATTAGGTAAACAGACGAAAGAAAATAAAGCACGGGGTCGACTCGGGCACACGCCTAAGCCCATTGTCCTCTGACCGGCCACTTGTCAAAAGCGATATTGTGTTTCAGCCTGGGGCTGCCTCGATATCGTTCAGCTTTTTCCCGGGCTCTGAGAGCCTATGGGAGCCATAGGAAGTGTCACGTTACAGCAAAGATCCTCAGTCTTCAATAAACAGAGGCAAGAAGAACAACAACTTGTCAGACAGGCCACTTCCTGCATGGAATCTTCTCAGGTTTTTGCCTGCCATATGAGTTCTGTTATACTCACAGACACCATTCAAACAGTTTTAGAAACTTTGGGGTGTTTTCTATCCAAAGCCAATAATTATATGTATATTCTAGTTACTGGGCAGGAGTAGTAACCAGATTAAATCGGGTACGTTTTTTATCCGGCCGTGTAAATACTGCCCCCTAGCCCTAACAGGATAAATCCAACGTATGCACCACACAGAATGTACAGCAACGGCCTCAGCAACGCAATGCTGCAAGGCAAACGCAGCGTTCCATTGGAAATGAATGTCCTGAGGTACCAAAACAGAATGACACAGTTCGAAGGGTTAGTGTGCCTGTGTAGCTATGATGTTGTTAACTGTCAGCTGTCGATACTTTTTCTAGGTGTGTGTGCCATGTGTGTACTATCTACGGTATCTACTGTAGAGTCAAATGTGGTGCTTGCCTCGTGTGTGTTACTAAATATAGAGTTAATAAGTGCAGCACAGTAAAGCAAGGAGAAAGCAATGAATATGTTGTTTGGTTGAAGGGACTTTATGTAACCATAGCAAAATTAGCTAGGTGTTTATCGCAATCTCATATGCTGAAATCCACACGCGATATGCAAATGTAGTGCATGCAACCATTCGTGTGAATATCAATATTGTGTCCTGCGTTGTTCATTTGGCTCATTTTTATTAGAATGTATTGAAGTTGAACGTAGTTGTGTTTATATAGGCTGTGTTAGGGTAGTGCTGACTAGGCTGCTGGCTGTACAAGTGAAATACAAAGATGAGAAGTTAATTTTTTCACAAGAGCCATTGACTTTCAATGACTTTTTGGAAGGAGGTGAGTGATTGCCACAATTGCAATTGTTTACAGAAACCCTAACAGCGATCCAAATGTTGTTTAATGTCTTTCAATTTGTAAAGAAATGTATCCTGCCTACCAGGGACTTAAAAGCTTATGATGAATCTGGGACTAAAGTAGTTGAAGTGTTTCAGTATCTTCTTCAGAGACCAGACCTCAGTTTGCTAAAAATGTGTTTACCCAATGAAACAAGTTCTGATGGCGAGTTATTTCTCTACAGTACAGAGATATGATCAATGTATTCATTCATACAATCCCAGCTAGCACACATTATATGGCCGACATCTGCCCGGAGTCCAGGCAGGCCAGATCTAATTCTGCTGGCCCAGGTCTGGCACCCGGATCCAGACGGAGGTCTGGTGTTTGCAGGGATGGTACAGTAAAGGAGGGGCCACCCCGTCCCCCAAAGCATGCGGGGGGGCACCGCTGAGACATTTAAATGCCAAACAGACTTTTGGGAGGGGGAGTTTGCCAGGGGTCCAAGATTTTGAGGGATGGAGTCACACACCACGCATTCTGTGGCATGTCACAGATCACATCAGAACCCATTAATTGCATGTCTTATCTCAACATCCCATATATAATTGTAGGTTAATAATTTCATAGCAGATTATTTGCATCTAACATTTAAAGCATGCTAAATGGGGTTTAGAGTATGACTAACAACCAAAATGTAAAGACACATATGCAATTTGGTTGTAGCATTGTTGAGAACCGAGCTTTCATTTATTCATGTAAGGGGCAGATTCTGTTAACTCTTCTGCAAGCTGCGCCGTGGATGTTGGTGGTTCATTAGACTCTGATGACTCTGTTACCCTGACACAAAGTCCTAACAGAAAAAGGAGAGCAGAGGAAGATAGTCCAGCCAAAGTAAGCCTTTCATTATTTTCTAGGATTGTCTTTTTATAACTAAAAACTTTATTGCTCTTCCTGAGGTTCCATATTTGTGATGTTGGGTTGGCTTACTCCCGGAGATTTACTTAGTGTATGTAGGCTTTTTCCAGTCCTGCTCTAATCGACTTAAATAATCTTGATAGATCCTAATGTGCAGTTTAGTGATATAGCCAGGTGTTGGAGCAGGGCTGAAACCAATGCTTGCACAGTAGCTCTCCAGGAGGATGGCTGGCTACCACTGAGCTCTTTCTCAATTTGTCAATCCTTGGCTCCTCATATCCTCTTCTCATCGTTCACAAAACCAACTACAGAACAATGAATTAGGAGGAACATTGGGTTTTATTATCAAATGAGATTTGAGAAGGAGGTGAGGAATCAATAAAACATATTTTGATAAAGAACCCTGATGTACTAGGGTCTGTGTATGCTGTGCTTTTTGTTAGATGATTGAGGACATTTTCCAGAGCAAAACTGGAGGGGAAAGGATCATGAATGAGTATGCTCGGACAAAAAGCTTGGCTGACTGCAGCAAGCGTGATATGATCAAGATATTGGTTGCAAATATGACAGAGGATCATGGGTAAACCATCCATTTATTTTACGCATTAAGATCAATGTTTTGCATTCATGTATTATTGCCAATCTAGAACTTTTTATTTTTGGAGGGGTTCAGAACAAGTCCCCCGCGACGTGAAGGAGGCATATGCAAGAGGAATAGTTTCCTTGTTCCCGTACCTAGCCGATCCCAAAAGCAAGACTGACTCTGTGAGTTCAAAATAAATCTGGGTACCAATTCACTCCCTACCACTTCCCCTTACATTTACATTTACATTTAAGTCATTTAGCAGACGCTCTTATCCAGAGCGACTTACAAATAGCCCTAACCCTTATATGTTTGCAGAGTTGAAGGGTGTGGATAGATGTAAGCAGTGTAGTCGTGGAGCTTTCACCTTATGGATCTGCACACATTGATATGGTTATAGGGCCAAGGGGAAGTGATGTAAGACCGTTTTTTTAAATGGTTTTGCTGTTTTGAAGGCACATTCTGCCGATAGTGAAACTGTCACTGCAACATCACTAAACGTTCAAATGATAAACACAGCATAAAGTTTCAAGTTGTAAAGCTGTCTAACATAGCACTGATGTTCTTTACATGCTCCTCCTCGGTCACTTGTAATTGAAGATTACATTTATTAGGCTTTGTGTATGTGAAGGTGACTGAGGAGCATTACACATTACACAGTCCCTGCAACTGTTAAACATTTCTTCCAGATTCTAACATGCACCAGTGACAAATTAGCTTCAGTCTTTTATTTGTATGGTTTGTGCTCGCTCGGGTGCAGGCATGCCAGGGTGTAAGCATGTGAATGTGTGTTCAGAAGGGAGTGAGACTTGTTTTTTATGGGTTTTTCTCACAATTCTGTGTCATGGGGTTTGGTTGGACTGTTTATACCAGTGTTGTGTGTTTGGTTGGAGGGGGACCAGCTGCTGACAGAGACCCCTTCACGGACAAAGACTGGTTGAGGGAAGAAGGGCAGTGTCGAAAGGCCATCGCGCTGATGAAACACACATCTGATGAAGCAACCGTAAAAAAAAAATGAAGCTGACCTCAACCTACTGTCAAAAAATCGTCCATGACTCATAGAACTCCTCTGACATACTCCGTGTTCCACAGTTTCTGGACATACCAGGTATGGTTTGAATGAAATGGACTCTTTATAGCATGCATGTGTGAGAACGTAGGAATGACATGTTGATGCGTTGTTTTTTCCAAAGCATGACCATGTCTCAGAGTGGTCATTGCCAGAGCTATTACCCTTAAAAGGTGACAGGACCATGTTTTAGAAATCTGGTAGCTGAGATTTTATTGTCTTTGTGTGTCTTGTCTGTAGATTGAGCAAGATTTTGGACTGATGTTTGGTGACGCAAATTCCTGAATTTATTTATGTAACTAGGCAAATCAATTAAGCACAAATTCTTATTTTCAAACCCTAACTCAGACAGCGCTGGGCCAATTGTGCACTTCCCTATGGGACTCCCAATCCCAGCCGGTTGTGATTCAGCCTGGAATTGAACCAGAGTCTGTAGTGACGCCTCTAGCACTGAGATGCAGTGCCTTAGACTGCTGCACAACTTGGGAGACCCAAGTGACCTACTGTCTTCAAACAGAAGGCCATCCAGCAGAGCCATCGACTCACACCAACAACCGAGCTTCAGGACCTAATACACAACGCTGAGTCCACAGCAGAGATGGAAAATGGTACAGACATACTACTTTACACTGTAATATAAAGTTCTAGTAAAGTGCCTTCAGAAAGTATTCAGACCCCTTGACCATTTCCACATTTTGTTACGTTAGTCTTTTTCTAAAATGGATAAAATAGTTTTTTTCCCTCATCTACACACAATACAACATAATGACAAAGCAAAACCAGGTTTTTAGACATTTTTGCAAATGTGTTAAAAATAAAAACCTGAAATATCACATTTACATAAGTATTCAGACCCTTTACTCAGTACTTTGTTGAAGTACATTTGGCATTGATTATAGCCTCGAGTCGTCTTGGGTATAACACTACAAGCATTCTTCTCTGCAGATCTTCTCAAGCTCTGTCAGGTTGGATGGGGTGTGTCTCTACAGAGATGTAAATCCGGTCTCTGGTTTGGCCACTCAAGGACATTCAGAGACTTGTCCCGAAGCCACTCCTGCGTTGTCTTGTCTGTCGTTGTCCTGTTGGAAGGGGAACCTTCGCCCCAGTCTGAGGTCCTGAGTGCTCTGAAGCGTGTTTTCATCAAGGATCTCTCTGTACTTTGCTCCGTTCATCTTTGCCTCAATCCTGATTAGTCTCCCAGTCGCTGCCGCTGAAAACATCCCTACAGCATGATGCTGCCACCACCATGCTTCATCGTAGGGATGGTGCCAGGTTTCCTCCAGACGTGACGCTTGGCATTCAGGGGCTCCTGAGTGGCGCAGCGGTCTAAGGCACTGCATCTCAGTGCTTGAAGCATCACTACAGACACCCTGGTTCAAATCCAGGCTGTATCACAACTGGTTGTGATTGGGAGTCCCATAGGGAAGCGCACAATTGGCCCAGTGTCGTCTGGGTTTGGCTGGTGTAGGCCAGCCAAAGAATTTGTTTTTAACTGACTTGCCTAGTTAAAAATACAAAATAAAGTTTAATTCAGGACAGAGTTCAATCTTGGTTTGAGATTCTTTAGGTGCCTTTTGGCAAACTCCAAGCGGGCTGTCATGTGCCTTTTACTGATGACTGGCTACCGTCTCACCACTCTACCATAAACCCCTAATTGGTGGATTACTGCCGAGATGGTTGTCCTTCTGGAAGGTTCTCCCATCTCCACAGAGGAACTCTAGAGCTCTGTCAGAGTGACCATTGGGTTCTTGGTCACCTCCCTGACCAAGGCCCTTCACACCCGACTACTCAGTTAGGCCGGGTGGCCAGCTCTTGGAAAATTCTTGGTGGTTCCAAACTTCTTACATTTAAGAATGGAGGCCACTGTGTTCTTAGGGACCTTCAATGCTGCAGAAATGGTTTGGTACCCTTCCCCAGATCTGTGCCTCGACAGAATTCTGTCTCGGAGCTCTACGGACAATTCCTTCAACCTCATGGCTAGGTTTTTGCTCTGACATGCACTGTCAACCGTGGGACCTTATACACACAGGTGTGTGCCTTTCCAAATCATGTACAATCAATTGAATGTACCACAGGTGGACTCCAATCAAGTTGTCGAAAGATCTCAAGGATGATCAATGGAAACAGGATGCACCTGAGCTCAATTTTGAGCCTCATAGCAAACAGTCGAATAATTCTGTAAATAGAGTATACATTTGCAAAAATCTCTAAAAACCTGTTTTCGCTTTGTCATTTTGGGGTATTGTGTGTAAAATAAGGCTGTAATGTAACAAAAGGTGGAAAAAGTCAAGGAGTCTGACTGAATACTTTCCAAAGGCTTTTTTTCCTGATAGGCTGAGATGAGGTCACACAAACTCACATTCAAAGTCAATCGCATTATTAGCAAAGAGATCTGCTCCGACTCTGTCATCAGTTAGACAGCCAAGATCATGGATGATAAAAAACAGAAAGCGTACCTATTAGAAAGAGCACATTCTACATTGTCACCTTACTGAAAACATCCTATTTGTTTGGCGGCTAAAACCATGATTTGGTCCAACAGTCAGGGTAGGGTAGGTTACATTCTAAATGTAATCCGTTACCGTTACTAGTTACTTGTCCAGAATTGTAATCAGTAATGTAACTTTTGGATTACCCAAACTCAGTAACGTAATCTGATTATTTTCAGTTACTTTTAGATTACTCTCCCCTTAAGAGGGATTAGAAGAAGACAAAAATGTATGTTACCAATTGAACGACATCTATTGCAGGGTAAATCAATGTGTGTCATCATAGTGGTCTCTGACTTGTGGTCAGACTCGCTGTTACGGATACAGGTATCCTGTGTGTGTATTTTCTTTCCTCCTGACCTATTCACAGGTGCCGCCAATCAGTCACCAATCAGTCACCAATCAGTCACCAATCAGTCACCAATCAGTCACCAATCAGTCACCAATCAGTCGCTAATCTGAAGACACACCTGCTTCTTTTCTCTTACTCATTCACATCCCCTTTCCCTTGGTTTAAAAACCCAGTCAGTTGTTTTCTCTGTAGCTCAATCTCTCTGTGTCTCAATCTCTCTCTCTTTGGGTTTTTACTCCTACATGTCACATTTGTCCAGTATTATGTGAGTATGTGTAGTTAAGGTGTTTGTTTGTTTGATGGTGGGAAAAGGGGGTACCAAGCCAAGTCACCCATGGGCATACATTACCCGTAGGAATACTTTGTCTATGTACACTAGTTTGAACTGGGCAGACCACCGCTGTGTTTTATTGTTTAGGTAGCTAGCTGTATTGTAGCAGGCAAGTCTAGCTTAGAGGTGTTTTTGGATATTTGTTTCTTTCCTTGGGTCCAGCTCAGCCCCCCCCCATTACCGTGTGTTTAAACAATAAACCATTAGTGTTTGACGGTAAATTTAAGTTGTCTGTGGTTATTAGTTCTCACTGTTCCTTTTCACTATTATGACTTGTATGAGATATGTTACGGGTCTCGTTTCCACCCCCCCTAGACTGCAGGGCCAAAGGGATTCGTAACACTCGCTCAGGTGGAACAACTTAAACTTGCGCTTTTTTCAATGCTGATTTGAATGTCATTGAGAACAGAGAAGATTTTCTTCAGCAAACATCCTTTCTGAATTTGAACGTAATTGTCTCGTTTTTCTAAAGTATCTGTAATCTGATTACAATATTTTTGCTGGTCACGTAATGGATTATAGTTAATCTGTTACTCCATAATCCTGCCAACAGTAATGTGCATTATCTTCATGATTCCTGTAATGAGTGTCTGCTCTGCCCCGTGCCCTCGCTGGGGCCTGTTGCTGTGATGAGCGAGCCACTTTCCTCTTCCCCCCCATGTGCACCAATGCGCTCAAGAGAAAATGTTCTGATCATAAAACATTTAAAAATGCAATTGTGGGAAAAACAGCTTTGGAAGCTTTGTCCCCTTATCACTGTCGAAGAGAGAAGACTAAGCTTTCTGTAGGTATTTTTAAATGTTTTACTTCTTAACTCTCAATATTCAGCTCAATAGCAACTATTTTACAACCAAGATATCTGATATGGCTTTGAGATATTTAGTGGGGTGCGCACTAAATGCGCACCGGCCATTGTGAGGGCATCGGCCTATAGGTCTATGTGCTACCTATTTTATTTTCTTACTTCTTCAGGATTGGTGCGTCCCCTGCGGGACGGTTGAGCTAACATAGGCTAATCTGATTAGCATGAGGTTGTAAGCAACAAGAACATTTCCCAGGACATAGACATATCTGATATGGTCAGAAAGCTTAAATTATTGTTCATCTAACTGCACTGTCCAATGTACAGTAGCTATTACAGTGAAAGAATACCATGCTATTGTTTGAGGAGAGTGCACAGTTTTGAACAAAGTTATTAATAAACAAATTAGGCATATTTGGACAGTCTTGATACAACATGTTGAACAGAAATGCAATGGTTCATTGAATCAGTCTGAAACTTTGCACATACACTGCTGCCAGCTAGTGGCCAAAATCTTAATTGCACCTGGGGTGGAATAATACATTATGGCCTTTCTCTTGCATTTCAAAGATGAAGGTACAAAAATGTTTTAGTTTATTTTCTTTGTATTATCTTTTGTGTTAGATCCGGTAATCTTTTACCGGATCTATTGTCCTACATTCCTTTCACATTTCCACAAACTTCAAAGTGTTTCCTTTCAAATGGTAACAAGAATATGCATATCCTTGCTTCAGGGCCCGAGCTACAGGCAGTTAGATTTGGGTATGTCATTTTAGGTGAAAATTGAAGGGGCCGATCCCTGACAATGAATGACGTTAGTCTGGAGCACTGTAAAAGTAATTAACAATTAGGGTAGGTGTTGATTCAGGGGAACACATATGATTCAGGGGAACACAGTGGCGATCCGTCATTCAGGTTAGGGCCACCTGTTTTGAGCCCAGCATTTTTTACTAAATATATATATATATATATTAGTTTTGGGCGGGGCTTGCCTGATTTGCATGTTATTTTAGCATTAATATCTGTCACATATCAGTTTGCAAACAATGAAAAAAAAAATGTATCAATGAATTAATAAAGCAGCAAACAAACATGGTCTCTTTTGTTTTCTTGAGTAAGGCAGCTCCAAAATGCAGGTGTTTCAGCCTAGCTCAGTGCTTTCTGTGGTGGTGGGGCAAGCCAGCAGAAAATGCGTAGCGTTGCACCGTTCTGTCACTCATGGGGACACTACGTCATCACCAAGTCTAAGGTTAGATCTCTAAAATTCTAGCCCCTTGGGTGCTGCCATAGAGTTCCATTAGAAGTGCCCATCCAAGAAGGCTCAAGGTCATTGTCCACAGATAAAATGACGTCAAATCACGTTATATCTACAGTAGCTTTGATTGGACTGATCATGTCAACATCATACTTTCTATCTTAGCTAGCAGTCATCATCATGAATCAAGACGACAACCTACTGGCAAATAATTTTTAATCCTTGTCATATGAAGATAAATAATGAAGAGAAATTATAGATAAAATATATCGGTGCTCATCACCATTGGACAAACATTACACAACAAGTTGGAAATAGTAAATTCAACAATGAGTGGTTTGGAAGGAATCAGTGGCTAACTGCAAGCATTGCAAAGCAATCATTAGCCTGCTATTCAGTGGAGTGGCTGTGGGGGTCCCAAGTCTAAGATTTAAGGGTCTCTTTTCCAAGCTTAAAATTATAAACATTTAACATTGGCCATGCTGTCAATGAAGAATGACTTGTGCTGCGCGCAAAACAACTTAACTCGGAACTGCAGAATCTGACTTTAGTGAGTTCAAGACAACTGGAAACTCTGGAAAAACAAACTCTGTCTGGGAAAATATGTTCAGAATGTAAATCGGGAACTCGGGTCTCTTTCTAGAGCTACGACCTGAAGATCACTGACGTCATCATGATTCAACCTTTTTTTTCTCGAGTTTCCAGTTGTCCTGAAAGCACCATAAATCCAGAGAATGCCAGACTTTGATGACAAAATTTGCCCACGAAGGAACGCTGCACCACCTTCCTGTTCAAGTGAGCACAGCACAACAAGGTGAGTCCAAACATGTCTTGTATGCTGCTGCATAAATTGTGATATGTATACTGTAGCTAAGAAAGTAATACTAAGTGTATTTTGTGTAGTAAGCTGTTAGTAGCCCATGTGCCTCACCCTAATAATTTGGTCTATTTTCACCTCTTTATTTCACCAACTGTTCTGACTTGGTGGTGCACATGTGGCCTATAACCTGTTTTTGAGAAATGTAATCATCGATTATTGTAAGAGCTTTCATTGTCTGCTTACATGCCCCCTTTATTTATCCTACGGTTCTGACTTGGTGTACAGGGAGAACACTAAGAACGGCCCATGTTCTGAATTCTGTCACTGTACATTTCAAAAGTGCTGAACAAATAGTTATATTGACTAGTCCGTCCTAGCTCGCTCATTATTGTCTTAATCAAAATTACGGATTGCCTCTTATCCACTTGTCATCCCCTTATGCCATAGTTTGTACATCTCAATTGTCAGTAGAAACCACATTTGCTTAAGCAAGTCAGCCATATCAGCTCTGTTTTTTTAAAGGTAGTAAATGAGGCTGAATGAACTGTTTCGCTGACAGACAAGGCTCCGCTGATAGCCAGGTGTAACAGTGGTACAGTGCAATTAATGTATTGTTTAGTGTTGTGTAGTGGCTTTGCCGGCATGCATCCCAAAATATTTTTTTGCCCCACCAAGATTTACATGCTAAAATCACCACTGCATATGACAGGCACTAATTTACAACATTGCCTAAGTCGTTAGCTTGGCTTTTATAATGTAAGCCTATAGGCATTGTGGCTTAAGCTGACAGACAGACCGACAGACAGAGAACAAGAAGAAGCAGAGCGACACCAGAGAAGGGGGGTGAGTTGGCTGCATGCTCAGTGATGTGGGCTGGTGTGGATAAAATGCCAAGGCTGAATTCTTGTCCCAGTCTGCCCCTGGCAAACCGATCAAATTAATGCATGAAGTATTAGGCTAATGCATTGATTGACATTTGTTTGTCTTTAGGCTACTCTGTATTGCCCATTGAAGCCTAACCATCTTGGTTCACTATGTCTCCAAATGCGTGGCACGCAAAGTGGGCATTTTTGTTTAGCTGCAAGACAGTGTTTAAACAATTTTTTCATCATTCAAATAATCATAACACAAATGTAGTAGTCTAGACTATTAAAATCCATTGATACTTAAAATACGTAGACAGATGAAATGCATAATCTTTGGCAAAATTAAATTCCATGTATTGGCTAGATTATCGATTTTATGTTTTCCTGTTTCAGTTGTATATTTTTCCTAATGTCCTCTGAGTCGACAGCTCAAGAGCTGGAGAACAGCACTTGTTTCGGCTACTGCTCTGTGCAGGCTGTGCTGATACAGGCTACCGTACAAAAAAAAATACAATTCAAAACATTGTTGCCGTATTTAGGCTACATTATTGCAGTATTGTAATTTACACATAAGCAACCAATTGCATTGCAACGAAAAAAAAGGTTAGATAGGCTAACATTTATTTACAGTCAATACGGGACCATTTCATTGAAGGCTAATCTGCAATTGGTTTAAACTCTCGCAACAGTCGCGGTATTAATTAACACGATCCGTACACATACCTCGGCGTCTTCAGAAGGCACTTAGCACCGGCCATCCCGTCCAAGATAAGCTACCGGAGCCTGGGGTTTTATGTCCTCTGTAGGAGTGGAGCGGAGGAATGCGGCGCGTCGCTGTCGCGAGGACACGGTCCTGTCCAGATGCACATCCCCAGACGGAGGAGAGGAGAAATTCCAGCGCTACCGTGACGCTACCGTGACTTCATAGGGCGAGTGTGTATACTACCGTCATTAACAGCGCGCAGCCAGCAGCAAAATGAAAGTCCGCTTGAAGAGGAGCGGATATATATATATATATATATATATATATAAATAAATAAATAAAACACGCAGGCACACAAACATACACAGACAATAGATTCCCCTTAACAAAAGGAAAAGAGCTGCTGTAGATAGATAGATAACCCTTCTCTACATTTTCATCATGGGCACAAAATAAAGCCTCTGTATTTTATTAGGCTATTGGTAGGAGGCTGAACTATGTTTTGCTCATTACTTACCAGAAACTAACAATATTAGATTGCTTTACAGTTCTAATTTTATTTCACATGCAACATTGTTAAGACAAGGTCACACTCTCAAAAGAGGTGTTTAACCTCAAGGGTATTTTCCTCTTTAAAAAAAGGTTGAACAAAGGACGGTTTAATGAATCCACTGGTGTCAGTATAGTTGTCAGCTTCTGAACCACAGCAGGCAGCACAAGGTCAGACAGAAAATCTATGTGTTTTGTTGACCAGGATATGCCCTATATCACAACAGGGCTTGATCTAGACCTGACGCCAAGGCAACAGGACACATCTACTTTAATAGCTCTGATGGAAACTGCTCTGTGACAGAGCTCAGAGAAGCCTAGAATATCAGAGTAGCCTATCCATGTCAGTCAATATCTCACTGCTTGATCTCACTCAATGTAGATAGCAGATGAAGCTAAGGCTGCCTTCCATAGCTTAGATGTTGCTGACGCCTGAAAGATCTTACAACGCCTGGATAGGTATTTTAAGTATCAGCTGTTATAGCAATTTGTCAGTCGATGGCACGGTCGATGATGTGGCAAGCCACCATTGGTTGTTGCGTCGCCTCGGCCTTAACTGAGGAACGCGGCCTAAGGCTTTTGTGGTCACGTAGCAACTTGATTATTCATACATGTATGAATCCTAATAACAAGCGAACCTTCCCTCCTGTCTTTCCCTACTGTTCTTATATCATTCACTTTATAAAGACAATAATTGCCCTGTGGAGCTATGGTGTCTATTTGTCACAATGACTGCAATTTTACAGCTGTTTAGATGTATAAAAAAAAGCCTCTGCCCTATTTTTACCCCCATCACACACACACACATTACCGTGCTCAAATGATCAGTGGGGGAATTCTGAGAAAACAACATCTTAAGGATTCTTCATGAATACCAATTGGTGCCTCAGTCACTCCAAATGCGCAGGCGGAGCAGCCAGAGTGATATGGAATGTTGCTCTCTTTACCCGATGGCCACTGTAATACACTACACCCCCCCCCCTCCTTGTACTAGGAGATTTAACCGACCTTTCAGGGTAATAGGACCATTAGTCTGCAGAGGGAGGTGTGTGTATATGTTTGCGTGTGAGAGTGTTGGAGGGTTGAATGTCATGTAGAGAGGAGGGCCCAGGGTCCTGACAGGATGTAGCTTGTGTTGTTGTATATGTGTTGGAGTAGTGGGTGTACTGTATATGTGTCACATTCTCCACATAAAAATAGACTTGTAAGTTGTGACATCAATTATATTGTTTTGTAAATGGATGTTCTACATAGGCTGCTACAGTTACCTCATCACAGTGTCACCACAGTCATAAATCTAAGCCACAGTCAAACCAAGGTAAATCTAGTAAGATTAATTGTGAGTCCCCAAATTCATCACCGTCAAAGTCATATGTTCAACTGTACTGTAGCCTGAGGGGCAATCTCCCTAGTCCCCAGGCTGCATAGAGGACAAGCAGTGTGAAGTGACCTTGCTGCTCCCCTCTGGGTAAATCATACTGGAAGTCTCTCTCACACACACACACACACACACACACACAAAAGGCTTCCTAGTCACCTCGTCTCGCCTTCCACTCAAGCACACACCTCAACCCACACACACTCCCATCCCATCTACTCTGCAGGAATAGTAATTTTCCTTCCCCTTTATTACCTAAGACAAGTGGTCCAAACTGCAGTAGACAGAGACGTTATTGTATTCTACAAGTTAATGTAGCCCTCAGTCTCCGTTCTCTTTCACCTGCACCAGTGTGACCGAACACACACACACACACAGTCAGGCACGCACATAAGCACGCACGCAAGCACACACACATGCACACTGTGAAACACTGCTACACCGCTTCCACCATGCCAAATAATTATTTGTGATTTAGGGCTATAAATGCCCCATCAGTCCCTATGACAACTGCCTCTCTATCACAATCCCTACTGCTCTCTCCAGTCATGTTTCCCTCCAAACAAACACATCTCTCAAACACCTTTCTCTCAGTCAGACAGGTGTTAGTATTCATGACACAGGCCTAACCTGTTCGTACATATAGTTGTTTGTATTCAAATACAGCTACTTCCTGTTGTTCACAGGCTTTGTTTCCCCTCTGCCATTAGCTGTGGGTGTCTGTCAGTCAGACCAGACGTGTTGTCCTCTTCACAGACAGACAGAATTGCAGAGTGGTCAGATCGTTAGACTGCAATGGCTAGCAGTTAGCGCTGTCCCTCGCATTCAAATCATTCTACGTGTGTTGTGAGTGACAGCTGTGAGTGTGTGTGTGTATGTTCATCTGTGTGTTAGACTGTGAGTGACAGTGGTCACCCACAGGCTGACAATCAGTCAGACAGACAGGGTGTGTGTGAACATTGAGCTGTTCACATAGGCCTTTTAGAATTCCCCAGGCCACAAGTTTTCCCACTGGCCACTCATACATACCCAACACAACTGACACTACACTCTTAGAAAAAAGCATTCCAAAAGGGTTCTTTGGCTTTCCCCGTATAAGAACTCTTTTTGGTTCCAGGTAGAACCCTTTTTTGGTTCCAGGTAGAACACTTTTGGGTTCCATGTAGAACCCTCTGTAGAAAGGGTTCTACATGGAACTCAAAATTACATATGGGGACAGCCGAAGAACCCTTTTAAGTTCTAGATAGCACTTTCTTTTCTAAGAGTGTACTGATGGTCTGTCTCAGAGTAGACAGGACACCATGTCTTTTTACCTTGTCTTTACTCTCTCTCTTCTCTCTTTCTCTCCATATTTTCCCCTGTCTATCGCTATCCTTCTCCCTCTTTCTCCCTCTCTCTCTCCATTCCATTCCCATCCCCTCCCTCCCTCCGTTTCTCTCAGTGTCTCCTAATCCCAAAGCCATTTAAAGGGAACAATTCCATCAGGTCTTTTCTTTTAAAAAATATATAGAAGGAACAGCAAAGATTAAAACAACCACTCAAATCATCTCATCACCATCATCAACACAGAATCACATCAGAGTGAGCCAGTATTTCAGTGTGGAAATCAGAACAAATCAGCCAGAGAGTGCTCTCACTGTCAAAGCCCTGTCACAGATGAGCTATTTTAAAACCTGGCTGGGTACATAACAGGAACGCACGACTGGAGTAGCGGTTGGAAAAATGTGTACATGCAAAAAGGAGAGAGAGAGGTAGAGCGAGAGAAAGAGGGAGGGAAGATGCAGAGAGAGAAGAGGCAGGCAGACATGTATATATCTAGAGAGAGAAAGATGCTAAAGGCAGGGTAAGAGAGAGAATAATGAAAGGAGAGACAGACTACAGTGGTTTCAAAATGAGTCTGAGTGGCTGTGACACAGACAGAAATATTTATGGGACATTAGGAGTACTGGGGGTTTGACCCTTCACCCCTGGGACCAGAGGACACACACACAACACATGCTACTGTAAAGGGGAGGTTACGTCACCCACAGCTAAGAAAAATCTCTTACTGGGTGGTGAGTGGTTGCTCATGGCAATGGCATCTACAGTAATGCTATACATTTAAAAGATCCAATGCAGAGATTTTTTTATCTCAATATCAAATCATTACTGGGTAACAAGTAACTTAGTGTGATTGTTTTCAATTAAAATGGTCAAAAATAAACAAAAATAGCTTGTTAGCAAAGAGCAATTTCTCAAGCAAGAATTTAGCTAGGACTGTTTGGGTTTGGTCTGAGTGAAAACTAGCTGTTGTTGGCAGAGAGGTGTGGAACTCTCTTATTTGTCTACTAACTAATTTACTGCCTGTCTGGCCAAAACTCCATCCCAACAAAACAAGCTGGAATTTCAGGTGGTCTTTTCAAACAGCTCTTACACTAAATTGACATCATTCTACTATTCACAACTTCACAGTATTATTCCAGCCTCATAGTGTGGAAATATATATAAAACCCAGGTAAATCATGTTTTTGACTGTACTGGGTCTTTATATGATATTTAGCTTTCCTCAGTTAGAAGCGATGGAACATCATAATATGTAGATGGTTACACATGGTTGGATTTGGTTATTGTTTTGTAGGCAGAAGATGGTTGTTTGTGGAAAAAGAGAGTAATTGAAGGATGGGAAAACAGCAGTAAATAGACAATTGTAAAAGTGTGTGTGTCTGTCTGCGTATGTGTGTGTGTGTTTACACTCGTATTTGTGTGTGTACATGAGTGCTTGTGTGCATATTTGTGTGTATGTGTGTGGCCGTGCTTGTTAAAAAAGGATTTGCGACTGCTTGGACTAACCGGAGTGTATTAGGTTAACTATTATTTCCATCACATCTCTCCAGTTGATCTGATCTGGCTTTTATCCCCTCATCAAAGGACAAGAAGAAGACTTTATCAATAAGAGTTTCACAATGGAGTGTGTGTGTGTGTGTGTGTGTGTGTACGCACCCTGGATGGAAGATTACACTGACAGACAAGACCGTTATGGATATTACTGACATTCCAATGACTGTCACCTTTCTCTGAGAAATATGCAAATGGAGGAGAGAAACTATTCTACGCAGAGTTCAATGACGCATGAAATCAGAGCTTCACCGAAAGATGGACTTTAGCATTTTATGGCCTTTCTATCGATTTCACACCTATCATGCACTCCCAAATGTATGCACGGTGGCAGGGAACAGTGAATATCAGCATTACATAAACGGCACATGGGAGCTCATTGATGTGGCCGCAATTATGGCTAATGACATCATTAATCAGTCTAATCACGCTCCCCTCTCTCTGCAGTTACACCTGCACATTCACATGATTGGTCCTCTGCATCTAGTCACCTGTTTACGTAGAAAAATGAGCAGAGGATGTGATTAACAGAGATAATAATTATTATTATTAGAATCCTATGGAGAGGTTAATGAGGGTCTGGGTGAGGGGCCTCTGCTGACACTGTTGTCACTATTGTACATAAAGGTTTACACAGTGGATTTGGGATGAGTGGGAGGATCAACTTGATTTCACAAGCTCAGGTCAATATTTGACATTCATCCAATGGCCTGTCTGGGGAGGCAGTGGGACAGGAGGTTGGAAGGTGGGGAGTGTTGGCGGTGGGTATACAGTAGGTGGTAGGGGGTGATACTGTAAATGGTGGAGCTACATTAGGAGCTGTGGAGTGTTGGTGGGTAAATAGTAGTAAGGTGAATGAGAGGTACAGTATGTACAGTACAGTGGGTGTCAGAGGGGTGGGGGGTTGGGGTCTTGGTAGCTGGTAGCTGGTTTAGGGAATGGTAAAGGAAGGAGGTTTCATTACGGTAGTGGCTGGTGACAGCTTGTGCTTTCGGCTGGTGGCTGTTCTTGCTGAGGCCAAGGCTGTGGCCAAGCTCAGTCAGAGCCCAGAGTCAAGCCAAGTCAGGACTAGTACAACAGAACACTAGGCTACGGCGCTCATTTGTGACTCTGCGTTTTTTTAGATTCATTTTCCTGAAGAGTGGAGGAGTTAGCAGAGGAGAAGAACCACAACTCTCTCTCTCCCTCACTCTCTCTATTCCTATATCTGTCTCTCTGACTCTCTCTCACTCTCTTTCTCTCTCTGTTCGGCACTGATTATCGCCTGTCCCCTTTAATCCTCCTAAGATGCCATAGAAACGAAGGAGGAAACTTTAAGTCTACTTAATCTTAGACACCACTGTATGCACACTGATGCGGACATACAGTATCTATCTTCAGAAAGTATTCATACCCCTTATTCCACATTTTGTTGTGTTCCAGCCTGAACTCAAAATGGATTAAATATTTTTTTCTCTCACCCATCTACACACAATAGCCCATAATGACAAAGTGAAAACATTTAAACATTTTTGCAAATTTATTGAAATACAGAAATATCTCATCGGATGTGGATGTGTCACTGCAACAACCTTAAAGGTCCTAAATTATATCACCACTGCCCTTGACTCTAAGCAATGTTGTGCTGCTATTTTTATTGACTTGGCCAAAGCTTTTGATAGGGTAGACCATTCCATTCTTGTGGGCCGGCTAAGGAGTATTGGTGTCTCTGAGGGGTTTTTGGCCTGGTTTGTTAACTACCTCTCTCAAAGAGTGCAATGTGTAAAGTCAGAACATCTGCTGTCTCAGCCACTGCCTGTCACCTGTCTTCTCAATTTACATCAACAACATAGCTCAGGCAGTAGGAAGCTCTCTCATCCATTTATATGCAAGTGATACAGTCTTATACTCAGCTGACCACTCCTTGGATTTCGAGTTAAATGCTCTACAACAAAGCTTTCTTAGTGTCCAGCAAGCTTTCTCTGCCATTTTTGTTCACCTCCAAAACAAAGGTCATGTGGTTTGGTAAGAAGATTGCCCCACCAGTGTGATTAATACCTCTGAGGGTTTAGAGCTTGAAGTAGTCACCTCATACAAGTACTCATACAGTACACTGTCCTTCTCTGAGCACATATTCAAGCTGCAGACCAAGGTTAAATCTAGAAGTGGTTTCCTCTATCGTAATCGCTCCTTTTTCACCCCAGCTGCCAAACTAACCCTGATTCAGATGACCATCCTACCCATACTAAATTTCGGAAATGTAATTTATAGATCGGCAGGTAAAGGTGCTCTCGAGCGGCTAGATGTTCTTTACCATTCGGCTATCAGATTTGCCACCAATGCTCCTTATAGGACACATCACTGCACTCTATACTCCTCTGTAAACTGGTCATCTATGTACACCTGGCGCAAGACCTACTGGTCGATGCTTATTTCTAAAATCCTCTTAGGCCTCACTTCCCCCTATCTGAGATACCTACTGCAACCCTCATTCTCCAATTCTGCCAGTTACAATCTGTTAAAGATCCCCAAAAAAACACACATCCCTGCGTCACTCCTCTTTTCAGTTTGCTGCAGCTAGTGACGGGAACAAGCTGCAAAAAAACAGTTAAACTGGACAGTTTAATCTCCATCTCTACATTCAAAAACAATCATGGACACTTACTGACACTTGTGGCTCTTTCGCTTGATGTATTGTTGTCTATCTTTTTGCCTTTCATGCTGTTGTCTGTGCCTAACAATGTTTTTACTATGTTTGTGCTGCTACCATGTTGTGCTGATGCCGTGTTGTGTTGCTACCATGTTGTGCTGTTGTCATGTTGTATTGCTGCCATGTTGTATTGTTGTCTTTGGTCTCTCTTGATGTAGTGTTGTGGTGTCTCTCTTGTCGTGACGTGTGTTTTGTCCTATATTTTATTTTTAATCCCAGCCCCCGTCCGGACAGGAGGCATACCACCTCTTGGTAGGCCGTCATTGTAAATAAGAATTTGTTCTTAATTGACTTGCCTAGTTAAATAAAGGTTCAATTAAAATAAAATACATCTACATAAGTATTGACACCCGTTTACCATGACACTCCAAATTGAGCTCAGGTGCATCCAATTTCAATTGATCATCCTTAAAACGTCACTACAACTTGATTGGAGTCCACCTGTGGCCTACTCAATGATTTGGACATGATTTGGACATGATTTAGAAAGAAACACACCTGTCTGTATAAGGTCCCACAGTTGACAGTGCATGTCAGAGCAGAAACTATACTATGAAGTCCAAGGAATTCTCCATAGACCTTTGAGATTTGTGAATTGTGATGAGGCATACCATGCCTTGCAAAAGTATCCCCCTTGGCGTTTTTCCTATTTTGTTGCATTACAACCTGTAATTTAAATGGATTTTTATTTGGATTTCATGTAATGGATATACACAAAATAGTCCAAGTTGGTGAAGTAAAATGAAAAAAATTACTTGTTAAAAAAAAAAAAAGAAAACGTAAAAGTGGTGCGTGCATATGTATTCACCCCCTTTGCTATGAAGCCCCTAAATAAGATCTGGTGCAACCAATTACCTTCAGAAGTCACATAATTGGTTAAATAAAGCCCACCTGTGTGCAATCTAAGTGTCACATGATCTGTCACATGATATCAGTATATATATACACACCTGTTCTGAAAGGCCCCAGAGTCTGCAACACCACTAAGCAAGGGGCACCACCAAGCAAGCGGCACCATGAAGACCAAGGAGCTCTCCAAACAGGTCAGGGTTGGGTTATAAAAAAATATAAGAAACTTTGAACATCCCACGGAGCACCATTAAATCCATTATTAAAAAATGGAAAGAATACGGCAACACAACAAACCTGCCAAGAGAGGGCCGCCCACCAAAATTCACAGACCAGGCAATGAGGGCATTCATCAGAGAGGCAACAAAGAGACCAAAGATAACCTTGAAGAAGCTGCAAAGCTCCACAGCGGAGATTGGACTATCTGTCCATAAGACCACTTTAAGCTGTACACTCCACAGAGCTGGGCTTTATGGAAGGGTGGCCAGAAAAAAGCCATTGCTTAAAACAAATAAGCAACATGTTTGGTGTTTGCCAAAAGGCATGTGGGAGACTACCAAACCATATGGAAGAAGTTACAAAGGTCAGATGAGACTAAAATGTAGCTTTTTTGCCATCGAGGAAAACGCTATGTCTGGTGCAAACCCATCACCTCTCATCACCCCGAGAACACCACCCCCACAGTGAAGAATGTTGCGGTTTTTTTTAGCGGCAGGGACTGGGAAACTGGTCAGAATTGAAGGAATGATGGATGGCACTAAATACAGGGAAATTCTTGAGGGAAACTTGTTTCAGTCTTCCAGAGATTTGAGACTGAGACAGAGGTTCACCTTCCAGCAGGACAATGATCCTAAGCATACTGCTAAAGCAACACTTGAGTGGTTTAAGGGGAAACATTTAAATGTCTTGGAATGGCCTAGTCAAAGCCCAGACCTCAATCCAATTGAGAATCTGTGGTATAACTTAAAGATTGCTTTACACCAGCGGAACCCATCCAATTTGAAGGAGCTGGAGCAGTTTTTCCTTAAATAATGGGCAAAAATCCCAGTGGCTAGATGTGCCAAGCTTATAGAGACATACCCCAAGAGACTTGCAGCTGTAATTGCTGCAAAAGGTGACTCTAGAAAATATTGACTTAGGGGGGTGAATATGTACGCTTGAGTTTTACATTTTTGTCTTATTTCTTGTTTGTTTTACAATAAAAAATATTTTGCATCTTCAAAGTGGTAGGCATGTTGTGTAAATCAAATGATACAAGCCCCCCAAAAAATATTTTAATTCCAGGTTGTAAAGCAACAAAATAGGAAAAATGCTAAGGGGGTGAATACTTTCGCAAACCACTGTATAGCTGGGGAAGGATATAAAGCTGTTTCTGGAGTGTTGTACGTTTCCAAGAGCACAGTGGTTCTCATCATTAGGAAATGAAACAAATATGAAACTACTCAGACTCTGCCTGGAGCTGGCTGCCTGACCAAACTGAGCAACCGGGCAAGAAGGACCTTCGATCAGGGAGGTGACCAAGAACCCAATGACCACTCTGACATAACTGCAGATTTCCTTGGCTGTGATAGGAGAACCTGCCGGAAGGACAACAGTCTCTACATAACTTCACCAATCTGGGCTTTATGGGAGAGTTACCAGACTACAGAAATCCTGAGAAAAAGGCACATGACAGCATGCCTGGAGATTGCAAAAAGGCATGTGAAAGACTCTGAGATCATAACTCTTTGGCCTGAATGCAAGTGCTATGTCTGGCACGCTCATCACCTGTCTAACACCATCCCTAGCGTGAAGCATGGTGGTGGCAGCATCATGCTATGGAGATGCTTTTCAGTGGCAGGGACTGGGAGACGGGTGAGAATAGAGGGAGCAATGAATGGAGCCAAATTCTGGAAAATCCTTGATGAGAATCTGCTTCAGAGTGCAAACCTTAGATTGGAAATGACTCAAGCATACAACCAAAGCAATGCTGGAATGGCTTCAGAACAAGAATGTGAAAGACCTTGAGTGGCCTAACCAAAGTCTAGACTTGAATCCCATAGAAAATATGTGGAAAGACTTGAAGATTGCTGTTCACTGCCACTCCCCATCTAATTTAACAGAGCTTCAAGAGATCTGCAAGGAAGAATGGGAGGAAATCCCCAAATCCAGATGTGTAAAGCTGATACAGACATACCCAAGATGACTGTGGAATAAGTCAAGGGGTATAAATACTTTCTGAAAGCACTGTACATGCATGCATGCACCCACAAACACACATACATACATACATACATACATACACACACAAGTAGTTTGCCCCTCTCCTTTCTGTACAACAACACAAACCCATAATGGTGTACTACCATGATTCAGAGGTATAAAACACCAACACAAGCCTTTTCTGTCAATTTCTCACTTTGTCTTTAAACATGTGCGTGGATGTTATATGTGAGAAGTCGTTTGAGGCTATAAAGCCTTATGTTCATAACAGGGCTCAGTCTGCAGTTCAGAACCTCATCAACTAATCATTCAGCGATCAGTTTCTAAGCAGAGGAGGAAGTACACTAGACAGCCACGGAAAACTTAATTAAGGTTTAGAGTCAACATGGAAACCAAATGGAATACCAGGTTGGTTTGACTCCCCAAATCAATTATCATCTTTCTAACAGGCTACCACCTCATTTCCAAGAGCAGCTCGTGGTTTCATTATGCTGCCGACCATGTAGCAGTAAAGATTATGAAGAGAAAACGGAATGCTCCCTTTAAATGTTAACCAAGCTCACTAAAATATTGTAGGCAGTCATGGGGTAGGTCCCAAATGGCACCCTATTCCCTATATAGTAATAGTGCCCTACTTTTGACCAGGGTACATAGGGCTCTATGAGAATAGGGTGGCATTTGAGACACAGCAATTTAGGCTGTAGTCTTTGAATGCACTGCAAAAACACATGGTAATAAACATGTCTGAAATTTGACATGAACGTGCATAATTGCTATGGCATATTAGAGGTTAACATTCTGGAAAGAATAAAATAGCTATCGGTTACAGAGGTGAGGAAACGCAGCTGGGATGGGGTACAGCCGATCTCCTGTTATTATGACTCAACTAATCAGGAATGAATGCTATTTCTTCAGCAGTACATGTTTGCGCTGCTGCTGCCTCCAAGCCCCAATCTTGGAGATGGATGTAATATCCAGTATACCCGGGTGGTGTGTGTGTGACTGGGCGTACGTATGTGATTTGTGTGCTTATGCGTGTGTGAATGCGTGTACACGTGTGTGTACGTATGTGTGTGACCTGACTGACAAGGCCTGGTATCTGTTGCTGATAGGATAAAGAGTGATTGTGCTTGCCTAAGAAACCTTGAATGTTGACCCATTTACAGCGGTTTCTGAGGGAGTTGAGTCATATATTTATTACACTGTACATGTTAGCAGGTTGCATCAACAAGCTCTTACAGTCTCACGTCAGAATTAGACGTTCTCCCATGTTTCTCAAACGTCAAAATTCGAAGTTGTTCCAAATGTCCAATTTCGAAGTGTTTGGTGAGTTCTCTGTATCTTTCCAAGGTCACGTTTGGCATTAACTCCAAATGGTTAAGGTATGGGTTAAGGTTTGGGGTAGGCTTAAAACAAAAATATCAGAAACAACTTTTGAACAAGCAACCTTTGGAACCAGAGACAGATCCTGTTGCCCATTCACAACGCCCTAGCAAAACCAAAGCCTACTTGAAGGGAACAGTGCACACTGTTGCCCCTAGTGACCAGTTTGGATGGACCTCCAATACTGACTTGTATCACGGGTGTCCTGTCTATTTATTCCACATGGCACGACATGATGATTTCTATCCCTCTTCCTCTCTCCCTCTGTTTTACTGTGCCAAAAACAGTTGTATAAGTCATCCACATCCTCTTCCAAATGCCCTTGTAAAAATGGCTCAGACATGAGCATACCTCCCCCCACCTCCTTCTCTTCCAGTAGGTCAATTGTCACATTCCTACCGTCCAACTACCTAAACGCTCCCTTGCATGATCACCTGCCCGCCCCGCCCCCTTCCCCTGTATGTCTCCCAGTGGTCAGTGTCTCTGCAGCCTGCAGCGTACAAGCAGTGCCAGGGGGGCTGGCATGGAGCCAAGGGGGAGGCAGAGCGATGAGCAGCCAGCCATCCTACCTGCAGGCCCAAAGCACCACCAGAGGCACTCTGCTCACTGTCCATCAATCACACCTCTACTCTGATTAGTGGGACAGACAGGTTTTGTTTTTGTCGAAAATCTCCCACTGAGAGAAATAGGGAGGTGTGTACCATGCCGGTGTGTGTGTATGGGCGTGATTGCAATCAAGTGCATGTGTCTCTGTGTGCATGTTGTGTGTGTGGTGGTTGGTCTGCCCTGACTAAAGTAAGTGTTCCACATGAATACTGCCCAGGAAGAAAAAGCTTAGAGGTGTCGAGTGCAGTCGGATGGGAGGCCCATAGTGAGTGTTTTACAGGCAACAGGACAAAACAGAATTAAACAGAGCAAGAAAACATTCAACAAAGATAGATTTGGCTGTGTCCCAAAGGGTCATATTCCCTATTTCGTCTCCGGTCTGCTGTATACGGAATAGGGTGCCATTTGAGACGCAGACCACTAGCATGAAAACTATGCAGAATATGGGTTCTGAAAAGGGGTAAGAATAAGGCAAGGGACCAGGGATTAGGCTTTGAAAAGGGGTCTGGATATGATAAGGCTTTATTTTAGAGTCCTAAGATGTGTTACATTAATGAGTTTCCTTTTACAGATAATAGACGTTCTCATCCAGTAGACCGTAACACTCTGAAAGGCCTGAAGAGTCACACAAGACAATAGTGAGAGATTAGTCTGAGCTGGAGTATGGTGCTGGAGGTCACAGTCTATTTGTGTGTTTGTATCTTTGTGCACGCACAAACACACACGCACAAACACACACACACAGGCTTGCAAGTACACACACACGCCAGTCTGAAATCTGATCAAGCATTTTTCAGGAGAGGAAATGACTATCTGAGGCCGATCGAAATCAAGCACGCCCATCACTTATTTCTCAGGTGTGTCAATTTACACGTGCCTTAGGAAACAGGATAGAGTATTCCACTAGCCCACTCCAAGACTTAATTAGCAAACACTGCTCAATTATTAATTGCCTGCTATCACATTTGTGATCAATTAAGACCACAGTGAATGGGCGGGTGGTGGATGTCTGAAAAAAAGTTCTGTCTCAATGATGTTTTCCATTGGACACGTGCTGATTAGGGTACAAAACAACAGCAAAGCCAGGAGGGGTGAATTGAAGCCCGAAAGAGACATTGTAGAACTAAAGACTTCCGTAGTTAAAAAATGTATAAAGAACTGGAAAAATCCTAAAATGGCGCCGGTCGTAAACAGTGTGATCGCCGTTGTTCACCATGCAAGAGGGAGGGAGTGGAGCTAAATTTAGCCCTAATTGCTGACGCATGCATCGCGTCGTCCGGTGAGAGACTGATATTCCCGTTTGTTAGTATCATTTATTAAAATCTTGTGACAGCGCCATGACTGCAGGAGAGGGGTCTTTCCATTCTCGCTGGTCAGGAGGCATGAAATCAGACAGCATAGCGAGTCCGTGGTAGGATAACACACACACACACACACACACACACACACACTGGGAGTGAGAATATTAATCTGAGGGGAACATCTGTCCGACGTGCTGCTGACTCACTCCCTGTTCTGTCCTCTAAAGAGTTTAATTTGCCATCCACCCTCCTTTTGTTTGCGTTCTCTTCCTTTTATATGTTTGTGTTGACATCTGATACGGGTCCAGTAATGTGTATTGTCCACATCTCAGTGCAAGTACTTATTGGATTTTATGTGATTCTCTTGGCAAGGGAGTGGGTTGGCTAAATGCTATTATGGATTAAAATTCTAATAATGTTCATGGGAATGAGTGTTTATCAGAGAGAGCGAGAGCGAGAGAGAGAGAGACTTCTGTAAAATACTAGCCATACAGTTAAACCAATGAGTTGTCATTCTGGTGGTTATAATGCATTGGATTAGCGTAACATATGCTGTATCCTTTAAACTAACACACATAACTACCCTATTCTGGGACTGAAGTTGAGTCCTTCTCTATCCAGGTAGCAAGTCTTCAACTATTTGTTGTTTGAAGGGGGATCTGACACGTATGACATGACTGACGACATGACTGAATGAGCATCTATGATGAATCAAAACCATTATGTCAGACCACAATATGTGTGTAGATCATGGGACAACATTCATAAAATACAGATGTAGACACATTCTCTACATGCAAGCACACACACACACACAATATTGTCTTCTCCACAAACACATCCAGAACCTTGTCAAACTACAATGAAAGGATGTTTAACCTGATGCTCTTTTGCAGGGTTCCCCAACTCGTCATTTTGGTGATTTTATTTGGCCCCCCAAGTCTTTGTTGCAAAAATAATCTTCAATAAATGTTGGACATAAGACTGTAAAAACACCAGCAAAAAGTTATTTTAATTTTGGAAATCTGTTCCAAAATATTCCCACGCATAATAGAAATATATGAAGGTACACAAATGTAAGCAAGTTTTGAAATGATTATGTAGTCAAATACTGTATCTGTTTGGGCTTCTTGTGGTCAATTTGCAGTCTACAAATTATTTGTAATTATGTTCCGACCTCCTGAATATCAACTGAAGAAAAACCATCCCTCGGCTGAATGTAGTTGATAATCTCTAGTGGGACAGAAGGGTGAGCTCTCTCCCTAACATCAATTAACTGCTCTTCTCTTCTCTCCTCTCCTCTCCCCTCCCCTCCCCTCCTCAGGTAAAAGGACCAGAGTCCATCTCAACCCATCCACGTCGGCTGCTGCCTCTGGGCTCCAGCGTAACAGTGTGTAACAGTTTTTTCCCAATTACTAACAAGCATCGGTCACTTACTGAAGCCACTTTTCCAAACTATTCACACAATCCGCATATACCAACATGCATATTGGCCAAACAGTTAATCTCACCTCCAAACCACCAAAACACTTCATACATGTCTCAAAATAAGCTTGTTCGACCATAACACTGGCAACAATTCTCACTCAGAAAGCATACATTGTCACTCATAACACACTGACCTAAAAAACAAGACTAACAACAGGGAGGGTTACATAAATGATTAACTTTTCTCTTTGAAGTTTGAATGATTTTTCACATAAATCAGTATTTCATTATAGAATAAGAATAACACTGTTTTACTTTGACTGTTCTAAAAGATATGTAACAAGAAGGAATCAGAAATGCAGCAATTTGCTTCAATGGCCTTTATTTTTTCTATATCTTTGCATATACAGTGAGGGAAAAAAGTATCTGATCCCCTGCTGATTTTGTATGTTTGCCCACTGACAAAGAAATGATCAGTCTATAATTTTAATGGTAGGTTTATTTGAACAGTGAGAGACAGAATAACAAAAAAATCCAGAAAAACGCATGTCAAAAATGTTAGAAATTGATTTGCATTTGAATGAGGGAAATAAGTATTTGACCCCCTCTCAATCAGAAAGATTTCTGGCTCCCAGGTGTCTTTTATACAGGTAACAAACTGAGATTAGGAGCACACTCTTAAAGGGAGTGCTCCTAATCTCAGTTTGTTACCTGTATAAAAGACACCAGTCCACAGAAGCAATCAATCAGATTCCAAACTCTCCACCGTGGCCAAGACCAAAGAGCTCTCCAAGGATGTCAGAGACAAGATTGTAGAACTACACAATGCTGGAATGAGCTACAAGACCATCGCCAAGCAGCTTGGTGAGAAGGTGACAACAGTTGGTGCGATTATTCGCAAATAGAAGAAACACAAAAAAACTGTCAATCTCCCTCGGCCTGGGGCTCCATGCAAGATCTCACCTCGTGGAGTTGCAATGATCATGAGAACGGTGAGGAATCAGCCCAGAACTTCACGGGAGGATCTTGTCAATGATCTCAAGGCAGCTGGGACCATAGTCACCAAGAAAACAATTGGTAACACACTACGCCGTGAAGGACTGAAATCCTGCAGCGGCTGCAAGGTCCCCCTGCTCAAGAAAGCACATATACATGCCCGTCTGAAGTTTACCAGTGAACATCTGAATGATTCAGAGGACAACTGGGTGAAAGTGTTGTGGTCAGATGAGACCAAAATGGAGCTCTTTGGCATCAACTCAACTCGCCGTGTTTGGAGGAGGAGGAATGCTGCTTATGACCCCAAGAACACCATCCCCACCATCAAACATGGAGGTGGAAACATTATGCTTTGGGGGTGTTTCTCTGCTAAGGGGACAGGACAACTTCACCGCATCAAAGGGACGATGGATGGGGCCATGTACCGTCAAATCTTGGGTGAGAACCTCCTTCCCTCAGCCAGGGCATTGAAAATGGGTCGTGGATGGGTATTCCAGCATGACAATGACCCAAAACACACGGCTAAGGCAACAAAGGAGTGGCTCAAGAAGAAGCACATTAAGGTCCTGGAGTGGCCTAGCCAGTCTCCAGACCTTAATCCCATAGAAAATCTGTGGAGGGAGCTGAAGGTTCGAGTTGCCAAACGTCAGCCTCGAAACCTTAATGACTTGGAGAAGATCTGCAAAGAGGAGTGGGACAAAATCCCTCCTGAGATGTGTGCAAACCTGGTGGCCAACTACAAGAAATGTCTGACCTCTGTGATTGCCAACAAGGGTTTTGCCACCAAGTACTAAGTCATGTTTTGCAGAGGAGTCAAATACTTATTTTCCCTCATTAAAATGCAAATCCCTTTATAACATTTTTGACATGCGTTTTTCTGTATTTTTTTGTTGTTATTCTGTCTCTCACTGTTCAAATAAACCTATCATTAAAATTATAGACTGATAATTTCTTTGTCAGTGGGCAAACATACAAAATCAGCAGGGGATCAAAAACTTTTTTCCCTCACTGTATTAATTTACTTGTGAAAAATAAAAAATTGAAACAAAAATCTAATTCCTGAAATTCCAGGTCTGCAATAATAATTACAACAATAACCCATCAACAACATGCATAGTATAATCACTCATACTGTACAGTACTGTGAGGGTTCTAGTTCTCATCAACATGTATACCGTAATTTCTGGACTATTAAGCGCACCCGAATATAAGCCGCACCCACTGAATTAAAAAATATATATTATTTTGAACATAAATAAGCCGCACATGTCTATAAGCCGCAGGTGTCTACCGGTGCATTGAAACAAATAAACTTTACACAGGCTTTAACGAAACACGGCTTTTAACAAAAAATTTGCAGTAAGCTTTAGTTGTCTTTTTGCACTGAGTCAATTCCTCACGCTGCTGTTTCCAACGTCTTATCATCAACTCATTAAAACCGAGCTCCCGTGCAGCAGCTCTATTTCCTTTTCCAACAGCCAGATCAATCGCCTTCAACTTGAAAGCTGCACCATATGCATTTCTCTGTGTCTTTGCCATGATGAGGGTAACAAAATGACTACCGTAATCAGAATGATGGGAAGTTTGAGAGCGCTCGATTTAATCTAAACAGTAAACAAAAAAGTTGTTTGACCTTAACCCGTTCGGCAATTTCATTGGTCTAATGAAAGCTTCATGCCGCCAAAAAACTGAGCACGTCACAGAATGTGTTTTTTGGGAGAAAAAAAAATTGAAAGCGGGAAAAATCCATATATTAGCCGCGTCATTGTTTAAGCCGCGAGGTTCAAAGCTGGGAAAAAAGTTGCTGCTTATAGTCCGGAATTTACGGTAGTATAATCACTCATACTGTACAGTACTGTGAGGGTTCCAGTTCTCATCAACATGTATAGTATAACACTCATACTGTACAGTACTGTGAGGGTTCTAGTTCTCATCAACATGTATAGTATAATCACTCATACTGTACAGTACTGTGAGGGTTCTAGTTCTCATCAACATGTATAGTATAACACTCATACTGTACAGTACTGTGAGGGTTCTAGTTCTCATCAACATGTATAGTATAATCACTCATACTGTACAGTACTGTGAAGGTTCTAGTTCTCACTGTCTCCTGCATTTGGCCATAAGTTCTCATCATCGCATCTTATGAATTCTCTGGCGATGCATCTTGGAAAGTATCTTCTGGAATGTCTAATCCAATCGTGGCAGTCTTCAGGAGAAGTGTCTCCACACCCCACATTCATGGCATCCTGTAAGGACATCTGGTCATGTGGATGGTGGTCATTAACCTTCCACCTCCACGGAGAGAAAAACTCCTCTATGGGGTTTAGGAAAGGGGAGTATGGAGGCAGGAATAGTACTGACATCCTGGGATGTGCAGTAAACCAGACTGTGACTGCAGCAGAGTGGTGGAATGCCACATTATCCCACACAACGAAGGTAGGGGAGGTTCTTGCCCCTCTCTCCTCCGCTGGCACAAGTCGAGTATGCAGGTCATGCAGAAATGAAATGAACCTCTCTGTATTGTAGGGACCAATGAGTGGTTTGTGTAACAGCAAACCATCATTGGACAGTGCTGCACACATTGGGATGTCAGCTCCTCTCTGGCCTGGGACATCCACGGTTGCTTTCTGTCCAATCACATTTCTTCCCCTGCGGCGTGTTTTTGCTAGGTTGAATCCAGCTTCATCCACAAAGATGAATGTATGTGCAGTTTGCCTGGCTTCCATCTCAATCGCTCTCTATAATACAGTAAATCCACAGTTTTACAGTGCTTTACATTATGCATAGCTGTGTATGCACCCTGTTAGATTATTGAACAGACATCTTACCTGGACATATTGATACCGGAGTTCTTTCACACATTCACCGTTTCTCTCAAAGGTAACAGTGTACAACTGCTTCATCCTTATTTTATGTTTCTCTAGGACTCTGGCAATTGTCATTGTGCTGACCGTATTCACATTCCCAAAAGTGATATTGTCTGCCAGCACTCTGTCCCAAATTTCCTGCAGTTTTATTGCATTGTTGCCAATTACCAAGTCAACAATGGCAATTTCCTGCACATCTGATAATATTCTGCCTCTCCCTCCTGTGGGAGGCAACCTTTGGATCCTACTGAAAAACACAAAAAAAAAATCAATATATTTCAAAATGTCAGTACATGTAAAAATGTGAACATACTGTATTGTACAGTTCAATTATCATTGAAGGATGCAGATTCGTACTATTGATGCAACTGTTGAACGCTGCAGATTTGGTTGCACCCTTCAACCGGCCTCTCTCAAAGAGAGACCATGGTTTACAACATGGTCAATAATTGTGGCCCTTATCTCATCAGAGACCACTGCTCTTGGTCTTCCTCTCCTTTGTCCTCCACGCATTCTCCCTCTCCCTGCCACTCTTCTTTGCCCACCAACCTGTCTTCCTTGATCCATGTTACAAACTAAATAATTCCGAAGCCGTCCGCTTGTCTGTTTGCTATCGAGACTAAAAACAGGACACTTGGGTAGGCTTTCAGCTGAAATTGCAATCAGCTGTGTTTGGAATGATTAAATATTCTGTATGTTTCAATCTGGTTACTGCAGAAATGCAGGACATTTGCCATCATTCTGTTTTGAATGTGTTTTTAACAATTTTGGAAACATTGTGTTAGCATTTGAAAACATATATAAATATAGTTTTGCAGGTGGTGGAGTATGAATGAGAAAAGAGTTCATGGATTTCTGAGAATGTGGTCATTGAATGCATTTTGTGTGAAAGCAATGAAACATTTTTCACAGTTTGCTCCACATACACTTCTGTTTTGCTGACTGTGTGAAGAGTTTTGATAATGTGACTTCACCTTTGACCAATGCATGTTAGCAATTGAAAAAAAACTGTAAACAGCCGCTCTACCTGCTACTAAGGATCAGTGTGTGAGTCAGAGTCAGTGTGCTGTGTGCCAGGAGCAGATGGCCAGAGCCAGGGCTCCCCAGGCGTCCTGTTGTCTGTGCAGGTCAATCAACACAAACTATCTCCTTCGATAGAGATATGGACTTTCCTTTATCAGATCAAAACTATTAAGCATCTGCTAGGGAGAGTGTGTATGTGGAGGGATGGGGGCAGGACATGTGTGTGTGGAGACTGTGTGTGTGTGTGGGGACTGTGTGTGTGTGTGTGTGTGTGTGTCCAAGCATCAACTGCGATATGAGCCTAGAGGAGCTTACTTCAGAGGAACACTAAACCAGAGACGGACCAAAGCGAAGCGCCAGTGTTAGTACCGATACAGACACACTCATCCCATTACCCGACATGTAAACCCAATATAACTTTACAAGATATTACAACCTCAATCAATGACAGTCTAGACAGATATAAAAATAAAACCTTACGGTTTCAGTTCCCTGATGAGAGAGGATGAAAGGCAGAGGACAATGGAGTGAGACTGAAAGACGTAGAAGGAAAGAGAAGGCGAAATCGAGAGAGAGAGAGAGAGAGAGAGAGAGAGAGAGAGATAGAGAAGGAAAGAAAGAGAGGAGAGAGTAAAAGAGATAAGAAAGAGAGATAGAGAGGACAAGTTCTGACTTACAGCTGGTGCTGAGCGGGAGCCCAGTGCAGCCAGTCACATCTCCTCCTAATTACTGCAACCATCCCCCATCACGCCCCCAGCACACTGATTACACACCTGCACTCAAACTGGACAGTTTTATCTGTCTCTTCATTCAAAGACTCAATCATGGACACTTTTACTGACAGTTGTGGCTGCTTTGTGTGATGTATTTTTGTTTCTACCTTCTTGCCCATTGTGCTGTTGTCTGTGCCCAATAATGTTTGTACCAACTGGCCCCTTCTAACTAGGCCCCTCTCCCCCCAAACACCCCACTTGCCTATTCCGTCAGGCAGCCCTCTCCCCTGGCTTCTCTCATCCACAACCCCCCTCCCCCACCTGTTTATCTCCCTTCCCTCTACACGGCTGGGGGTGCAGGGACAGGGCGCTGCAGTTGGTACCAGTTCCCTTGGATCTCACGCTACAAACATTGATGCTAATGTTTCCTGTCAGACATGAAGCAGCTCATACATCACACACTCACGTCACAATCAGGGAGAAAGAGACCTTTACACCATCATTGGTTAACCTCTGTGGTATGTGGGACGCAAGCCAGTGAAAAATAGCAGGGCGCCAAATTCAAAACAACAAAAATCTCATAATTCAAATTTCTCAAACATACAACTATTATATCCCATTTTAAAGATACACTTCTCGTTAATCCAACCACATTGTCCGATTTCAAAAAGGCTTTACGGCGAAAGCATAACATTAGATTATGTTAGGACAGCGCCTAGAAAAGAAAAACCACACAGCCATTTTCCAAGCAAGGAGAGGTGTCACAAAAACCAGAAATACAGCTAAAATTAATTATTAGCCTTTGATGATCTTCATCAGATGGCACTCATAGGACTTCATGTTACACAATACGTGTATGTTTTGCTCGATAAAGTTCATATTTATATCCAAAATCCCCATTTTACATTGGCGTGTAATGTTCAGAAATGTTTTGCCTCCCAAACCTTCCGGTGAATGAGCACATCAATTTACAGAAATACTCATCATAAACGTTGATAAAATATTCAACTGTTATTCAAAGAATTATAGATACACTTCTCCTTAATGCAACCGCTGTGTCAGATTTCAAAAAAGCTTTACGGCGAAAGCAAATTTTGCAATAATCTGAGTACAGCGCTCAGATATCAAAACAAGCCATATAGATACCCGCCATTTTGGAGTCAACAGAAATGACAAAAATTACATTATAAATATTCACTTACCTTTGATGATCTTCATCGGAATGTAATCCCAGGAATCCCAGTTCCAGAATAAATGTTAGTTATGTTCGATAAAGTTAATCTTTATGTCCAAATACCTCAATTTTGTTCGCACGTTCAGTCAAGTAATCCAAATCCACTGTGCTCGTGCAGTGAGTTCAAACAAAAGTCAAAAAAGTTATATTACAGTTTGTAGAAACATGTCAAACGATGTATAGAATCGATCTTTAGGATGTTTTTATCAAATCTTCCATAATATTCCAACCGGACTATTCCTTTGTCTTCAGAAATGAAAAGGAACACAGCTAACTCTCACGTGAGTGCGCACGATTGAGCTCAGTCATCTGATTCCAATAGCTCTTATTCTCTCCCCATTCACAGTAGAAGCATGAAACAACGTTCTAAAGACTGTTGACATCTAGTGGAAGCCTTAGGAAGTGCAAAATGACCACATTGACACTGTATACTGGATAGGGAATCACTTGAAAAACTACAAACCTCAGATTTCCACACATCCTGGTTGGATTTTTTTCTCAGGTGTTTTCCTGCCATATGAGTTCTGTTATACTCACAGAAATCATTCAAACAGTTTTAGAAACTTCAGAGTGTTTTCTATCCAAATCTACTAATGATATGCATATCCTACCTTCTGGGCCTGAGAAGCAGGCAGTTTACTACGGGCACGCTTTTCATCTGGACGTCAAAATACGGCCCCCTACCCCGATGAAGTTAAGATCATAGGGCACCTAATGACAGCAGAAATGATCAGACATCAGATACTCATCAAATAGCAGGGATTTGTCATTAACACAAATAATGTAAAATAACTCAGTAACCTGTGTTTGACCTCCAAAATCGGATATTGAATGTGTCGATATTGGAACAAAGGAAATGACCATGTGATATCTGTATATTTTCGAGTCAAATCAAGATAACTCCGGATATGACCCTTTCCCCGTGGTGGGTTAGCCAACAGTATCATCACCACACCTGTCTGGTGTGCTTCTGCTGTTTCTCTAAGGTGGTGAGATATACTCACATCCCATCACCCAATGATCCAGAACAGACTGGTATCAGTGCCATTGTCAGTGCCGCGGACACCTGCCCACAACAACTACAGTCTTCCTTCCTCCTCCTCAACAGCCTTAGTCCTGTCTTTGTCTTGGTCTTGGTCTGGGTCTGGGTCTAGGGAGTTGTGTGCTCAGTCAGCAGGTACAGTAGGTAGGCAGGCAGACAGTCAGCCATTAGCATTTTATGACCTCTGCCTCAGCACAGAGAAGTGCTGGCCTTATCATTTTCATCTGTCTCTCCCTGGCTCTCTCTCACTATCTACCTCCTCCCTCCCTTATTCGCTTCCTCCCTCCCTCCCTGAAGTAGCCTTGCCTAGTCCATGATGAATGGAGGCAATTTAGAGCCCGGTTCAATCAGATCCGCTTTAGCAGAAATCCGTATAGCTGATATTTTGATGGTGTCAGAGGTGGAACTGCGTTAAAATGGTCAAATCCACAATGGCTCCCGGCATGATACTTAAGCTGACATTGCCATTGGCTGCACGGAGTGGCATTGAGAAATCCTGTGAATCCTTGATTTTCAATTTGACCGTCATTATTTCCATATAGCCTACACTTTCCTGTTCTGAACTTATAACGTGACTGGGACGGGTGTGGCTTATGGGACAATGATCACAAGAGCAGCTGCCGATTTGACAGCTCCAACACAGTTCCGACACCGCCAAAAACATAAGCTATGCAGGTCTCAACTATTGCAGTTTAACGCTTGATCTGACTGAATCTAGCCCAGAGAGCGATGTTGTTGCCATAGGTGGACCTAGAAAGTACTCCACCATGTGGTGCGGTGGGGAAGTTGGCCTACTGAACACCACCCACAACTTTCTAAGCTGTTTACCTTAAAGGTTGTGTTCTGGATACTTTGGAACATTTCAAATCCAGTGAATCCCACAATGCAAACACCCCACACAGTTGAGCAGATCACAAAGATTGCCTAGAGGGTTTCCCTTACCTCTCAGTGAAGTTTCTGAGCACAGTGAAGAGTGACGATAGCATCTCTTAGTTCTTGTCCTCCTTACTCTCCTCTATCTTCTGGTGGGCCTTCTTCTGCCTGCAAAGGAAAATATTAAAATGTAAATATAAAATACAATTGAATGGTGGATGATAGTGTTTGTGTACATCTATATTTCACAGACACACACACACATGCTCACGAACACACAGAGTGACTGCTATAGATGAAGGCAACAGATGGAGCTGCCTTCACCTCTCTTCCATAGCACAGTGGTTTTCCCTTGCACCATATGGCAGGTGTTTTGCTGTGGCATTATGGGAATGGGAACTTGGGAAGTGAGAAGACAGCAGTACATCGTCATCTACTGTCACGGCTGTTCAAAGGAGCGGACCAAGATGCGGCGTTTTCGTAGTTCCACATATTTATTAAAAGTGAAACTGAATGCAATACACTGAAATAAACGTAATATATCAAAACAACAAACTGTGACGCAGAGAGTACAACACACTACTCAAAAGACAATAACCCACAAACATGCAGAAACACCCCTACTAAATATGACCTCCAATCAGAGGCAACGAGAACCAGCTGCCTCCAATTGAAGGTCAACCCAATAAACCCCAACCTAGAAATAGACAAACTAGAATTATAACATAGAACGAGAAAACATAGATCAGCCCAAAAACACCCCCTGTCCACTCTACCATAGAAAATAACCACTTATATTGGTCAGGACGTGACAGCTGGGGGCTCAGGGCTGAGGAGCATCGCTGGGGACCGAGTGCTCACAGCAGGCACTGGCTGTACCGGGTTATGGACGCGCACTGGAGGGAGAGTGCGAGGAGCAGGAATCGGTCTCACCGGACTGGGGAGACGCACTAAGGGCCGAGTGCTCAAAGCAGGCACTGGCTGTACCGGGTTATGGATGCGCACTGGAGGGAGAGTGTGAGGAGCAGGAATCGGTCTCACCAGACTGGGAAGACACACTAATGGCCGAGTGCTCACAGCAGGCACTGGCTGTACCGGGTTATGGATGCGCCCTGGAGGCCGGATGCGTGGGGCTGGCATAGGAGGCGCCAGACTAGTAACACGCACCTCAGGGCGAGTGCGGGGAGCAGGAACAGGACGTACTGGTCTGGGCAGGCGCACTGGAGGTCTGATGCGTGGGGCTGGCTTTGGAGGCGCTAGACTAGTAACACGCACCTCAGGGCGAGTGCGGGGAGCAGGAACAGGACGTACTGGACTGGGCAGGCGCACTGGAGGCCTGATGCGTGGGGCTGGCTTTGGAGGCGCCAGGCTAGTACCACATACCTTCAGGCTAGTGCGGGGAGCAGGAACAGGGCGTACTGGGCTATGGTAGCGCACTGGAGGTAGAGTACGCGGAGCAGGCACATGGCACACTGGGTCTTGGAGACGCACTGTAGATCTGGAGCGCACGGCCTGCACAACCCGTCCTGGCTGGATGGTCACTGTAGCCCGGCACGGGCGGAGCGCTGGCACAGGGCGAACTGGGCTGTGCTGGGGAATGAGGGCTGCCGTGCGTAGAGCAGGCGCAGGATAAATTGGGCCGAGGAGACGCACTGGTGGCCAGATGCGCTGAGCAGGCACACTCCTTCCTGGCTGAATGCCAATCTTAGCCCGACAACGATGAGGAGCTTGCACCGAGCGCACCGGGCTTTGAATGCGTATGGGCGATACAGTGCGCATTTCCGCATAGCTCGGTGCTTTCCTCGTCGCCCGCTCCCCACAGTAAGCACGGGGAGTTGGCTCAGGTTTCCATCCTGACTTAGCAAACCTCCCCGTGTACCCCAAATATTTTGGGGGGCTGCCTCTCACACTTGCCTTTCAGTGCATATAACGCCTCGTAGTATCGTCGCGCTGCCTTCGCTGCCTCAAGTTCCTCCTTCGGGTGCTGGTACTCCCCAGGCTGACTACAGGGTCCTTCCTCGTCCAAAATCTGCTCCCAAGTCCATTCCTCCTGCTGCTCCTTCTTTCGCTGCTTGGTCCTTCTTTGGTGGGTTATTCTGTCACGGATGTTCGAAGGAGCGGACCAAGATGCAGCGTTTTCGTAGTTCCACATATTTATCAAAAGTGAAACTGAATGCAATACACTCAAATAAACTTAATATATCAAAACAACAAACCGTGATGCAGAGAGTACAACACACTACTCAAAAGACAATAACCCACAAATAACATGCAGAAACACCCCTACTAAATGTGACCTCCAATCAGAGGCAACGAGAACCAGCTGCCTCCAATTGAAGGTCAACCCAATAAACCCCAACCTAAAAAAAGACAAACTAGAATTACAACATAGAACTAGAAAACATAGATCAGCCCAAAAACACCCCCTGTCACGCCCTGACCACTCTACCATAGAAAATAACCACTTATATTGGTCAGGACGTGACATCTACAACACACACACACACACACACACACACACACACACACACACACACACACACACACACACCATCTTATATCAGCCCAGCTCTCTTACACGCCTGACCACGTCTAGCTTTCTCACACGTTGACATGAGCCAAGTCCTCTCTCAATCCAGTGTGTGTGTGTGTGTGTGTGCGTGTGTGTGTGTGTATGTGTGTGCCTTATGGTTAGAGCATTTTAGTCTGCTATATGTTGCCCTGTTATTATGCCCTGTGAATCACCCACCAGCCCCAACGCACTCCTGCCTGGTGGGTAATAACACACACATTACTTGTGTGACTTTTAATTTGGAAACAATTTACATCTACATACACTGAGTTTAGACTACATTAGGAACACCTTCCTAATATTGAGAATATTTGCCCTCAGAACAGCCTCAATTCGTTGGGGCATGGACTCTACAAGATGTCGAAAGCGTTCCACAGGGATGCATATTGACTCCAATGTTTCCCACAGTTGTGTCAAGTTGGCTTGATGTCCTTTTGGTAGTGGACCATTCTTGATACACATGGGAAACTGTTGAGCGTTGAAAAGCCAGCAGTATTACAGTTCTTGACACATTTAAACCAGTGTGCCTCGCACCTACTGCCATACACCGTTCAAAGGCACTTCAATATTTTGTCTTGCCCATTCAAGCTCTAAATGGCACACATACACAATCGATGTCTAATTTGTCTCAAGGCTTAAAAATCCCTCTTTTACCTGTCTCCTCCCCTTTGTCTACACTGATTGAATTGGATTTAACAGGTGACATAGGGAAGGGATCATAGCAATCCAAAGTATTTCCATGGTAAACATAGCCTAAAGCCTAGCTCAGCTAGTATGGTACTTGTCATGCCAGGAAAGTGGGTTTGATTCCCGTTACCACCCATATGTAAAAATGTGTGCACGCATGACTGTAATTTGCTTTAGATAAAAGCGCCTGTTAAATGGCATAACGTTGGTAAAAGTTTAAGTGCATAGCAATGGCATAGTACAATGATAAAACTCATTAGACATACAGTTCCTCAGCCTATCATTCAGATGCAAACAGTCACTGTGCACAATGAAGAAGTCACCACACATGTAATGAGGTTGCCATGCACAATGACGAAGTAATAAGACATATTAATGAGGTCACGGCACACAGTGATTACTTTATTATGGCTTCCTCCAACACAGAGATGGGGTCACAACCTTTTTGATGGATACTGAGGAGAGGGCTCGCTTAAAAAATGGTCTTTGGTTTGAGATCCAATCCAACCACTGATCGCTTTCAATTGCTCTCTTAAGGGAGATGATATACAAACACTGAGAAAAGGTTTTCCTGGTAACAGCGATCATCTTAGTTGCAGATGTTCTCCCTCTTCTTTCTTCTCTACTATCCTCTCCTTTTCTCTCCAATACATGCCAACCGGAGTGTAAAGAGCATCATCTAAACATCTCATCAACTGATCTCTTATTGGCCCTAGTTGTCTCCCCTGTGTGCATCAACAGCTGCTCTCACACACCAGACCACACTCCCATAACCAGCCCTTTGCCTTGCTCTTCCAGCCTGTATTACACACACATGCACACACAGGCAGACAGACAGGCACACATGCTTTCCCGATCTGGAACACCTCACCATCAAATGCCAACTACATTATCTCCCAAGAGAACTTTCATTGATTATTATCATGGCTGTTTATTATTCCTCCTCAAGCCGACAGCGCGATGGCACTCAAGGAAGTATACGGGACTTTGAGTAAGCTGGAAACCGCATATCCTGAGGCTGCATTTGTTTTAGCTGGGGACTTTAAATAACAAAGGAAATGTAAGGAAATTTGTCCCGAAATTCCACCAACACATCACTTCTATTACATTTGGAGAGAAGACGCTTGACCATTGTTATCCTAAATTCTGAGTTGGCTACAAGCCCCCCCTTTTTGGCAAATCAGATCATGCCTCCATTCTGCTCCTCCCTGCCTATAGGTAGAAATTAAAGCAGGAAGCATCCGTGGTAAGGTCTGTTCAACGTTGGTCTGACCAATCAGAATCCATGCTACAAGATATGTTCTGGGTCACCTCTGAGAATAACGTAGACTTTCAAGTGAGTTAACCCTCTCAAGACAGCATACCAATCCACATCCTCAGTGCATGTGCAGACCAGCTGGTCCGAGTGTTTATGGACATATTCAACCTCTCCCTATCCAAGTCTGTTGTCCTCACTTGCTTCAAGACGTCAACCATTGTTCCTGTACCCAAGTAAGTTAACTGGACTAAATTACTATTGCCCCGTAACACTCACCTCTGTCACCATGAAGTGCTTTGAGAGTCTAGGACCATACCACTTCCATCTTGCCACCCTAGACCCAGTACAATTTGCATACTGACACAATAGATCCACAGTTCAGGGGCCCTGGGTCTGAACTCCTCCCTGTGCAACTTGGTCCTAGAAATCCTGACGAGCCGACCCTAGGTGGTGAGGATAGGCAACAACACTGCCGCCACGCTGATCCTCAACATTGGGGCCCCCCAAGGGTGTGTGCTCAGCCCCCTACTGTACTCCCTGTTCATCCATGAATGTGTGGCTACACATGACTCCAACTCAATCATTACGTTTGCTGATGACATGACAGGGTCAGGCCTGATTAGAGACAGCCTACAGGGAGGAGGTTAATGCCCTGGCTAAAGAGCTGATTGTGGACTACAGGAGACAGAAGAGGGAGCGTGCCCTCATCCACATGTGGATGAAGGCACAGTGGAGAGGGTCAAAACCTTCAATTTCCTTGGCGTGCACATCACCGAGGACCTGAAATGGTCCCACCACACCGACACCGTGGTGAAGAAGGCACAACAGCTGAATAAATCCGACATGGCCCCTAAGACCCTCACAAACTTCTACAGATGCACCATTCTGTCAGGCTGCATCACAGCTTGGTACGGCAACTGCACCGCCCTAAACCGCATGGCTCTCCAGACGGTGGTGTAGTCAGCCCGACGTATCACAGAGGGCACGCTGCATGCCCTCCAGGACATTTACTGCACTGGTGTCAAAGAAATGCCAAGACGATCATCAAGGACCTCAGCCAACGAAGCTATGGTCTGTTCACTCTGCTACCATCTAGCAGACAGAGATGGTACAGGTGCATAAAAGCCGGGACCGAGAGACTGAAAAACAGCTTCTATCTCCAGGCCATCAGACTGTTGAACAGCCATCACTAGCCGGCTACATACCTGGCACTCTGCCCTGCACCTTGAGACTAATGCCACATCTATATAGTTGTTGAAGGCTGGTCACCTCATATTCTGTTTATGTACCGTTATATCACTGTGTATGATAATACTGTATTCTCAACATAGCTCATCCTAATAGAGCTACATACCATTTTCTTTCCAAATTATATACTGTCGATACCCACCATGTATTTATATTCTAAATTTTGACACATGCTCACTCAAATGTTTACTTTCTACTCTGGACTGTTACTTGGGCTCGTTCTGTTATTTATTGATTTATTGTTTAGATGTGTTTAGATAAAGGGGGCATATAAGCACACAATGAAAGCTCTTACAATATTCAATGATTACATGTCTCTACAAAAGGTTATAGGCTACATGTGCGCTACATGTGCACTACATGTGCACCACCAAGTCAGAACAGTAGGCAAGATTAGGAAGGGAAAATAGACCAAATTATTAGGGTGAGGCACATGGGCTACTAACAGCTTACTACACAACATACACATGGTATTACTTTCTTAGCTACAGTATACATATCATATAATTTATGCGGCAGCATACAAGACATGTTTGGACTCACTTGAGCAACAAGGTGTCGTGGCGGTCCTTCATGGGCAGATTTTGTCATCAAACTTTGTCATCAAAGTCTGGCATTCTCTGGATTTATGGTGATTTCAAGACAACTGGGTACTCTGAAAAAAACAAGGTCGAATCATGATGGCGTCAGTGATCTTCAGGTCTGAGCTCTAGAAAGAGGCCCGAGTTCCCGACTTACAATTCCGAGTTGGATGACCATTCAAAACTTATTTTCCCAGTCGGAGCTAGATTTTTCCCTGAGTTCCAAGTTGTCTTGAACTCACTGAAGTCAGATTTCCCAGGTTCAAGTTAACAGTTGTTTTGAGCATGGCAGAAATCATGCTAGATTGACAGCATGGCCAATGTTGAATGCTTATAATTTTAAGCTTGGAAAAGAGGCCCTTAAACCCAGATTTGGGACCACACACACCCACTCCGCTGAATAGCAGGCTTGTGATTGCTTTGCAATGCTTGCAGTTAGCCACTGATTCCTTCCAAACCACTCAATGTTGAATTTGCGATTTCCAACTTGTTGTGTAATGTTTATGTCCAATGACCGATGAGCACCGATACGTTTTATTTGTAATTTCTCTTCATTATTTCTCTTCATATGACAATGATTAAAAAATATTTGCCAGTAGATTGTCGACTTGATTCATGATGATGACTGCTAGCTGAGATGTTTTAAGTATGATGTTGACATGATCAGTCCAATCAAAGCTACTGTAGATATAACGTGATTTGACATCATTTTGTCTGTGGCCAATTACCTTGAGCCGCCTTGAATGGTTACTTCTAATGTAACTCTAGGGCAGCACCCAAGGGGCTTGTAACGCCCTGGCCATAGAGAGGGGTTTTTTGTTCTTTATTTTGGTTAGGCCAGGGTGTTACATTGGGTGGGCGTTCTATGCTCATTTTCTATGTTGTCTGTTTCATTGATTTTGGCCGTGTGGCTTCCAATCAGGCACAGCTGTTGTTGGTTGTTGCTGATTGGGAGTCACACATAAGTGCCTGTTTTTCCGTTGGGGTTTTGTGGGTAATTGTTTCTGTTAGATTATTTCCTAACAGGACTGTTTTGCTGTCGTGTTTTTGTTCAGTTTTGTATAGTGTTCTTACGTTAATTAAAATCATGATGAACACTAACTCCGCTGCGCCTTGGTCTACTCTCTCTCCCGACAGCCGTTACAGGGCTTGAATTTTCCAGCTCTACCCATAGATTTGGCGGAACATAGTGTCCCCATGAGTGACAGAACACTGAGCCAATCATGGTGCAACTAGAGAACATTACCAACACCTACGCTCCATATTTTCCATTGGCTGCCCCACCACCACAGAAAGCACTGAGCTGCAGTAGGCTGAAACACCTGCATTTTGGAGCTGCCTTAATCAAGAAAGCAAAAAAGAGACCATGTTTGTGTGCAGCTTTATTAACTCAAGTATTATTTTTAAAAATTACATTGTTTACAAAGTGATATGTGACACATATTAATGCCAAAATAACATGCAAAACAGGTAACCCAAAAACAAAACAAAAATCTGTTTATTTTTATAAATTTATTTTTTGCTAAAAATATGGGGCTCAAAACAGGTGGGTAGAGGGTTAAAAAAGTAGAGAGAATGATAAGAAGAGGGGGACATAAACTAAGAGAGAGAGATATGCACTGAGAGAAAGAGAGAGAAAGAGAGGGAGCAAAGTGGGAAAAGAAGGAGTGAGATAGATATGAAAGAAGGGAGAGTGTGATTCAGCTGCATGCTCCTTAATCTCCCTTCATGTGTACTTGGTTATTCAGGACATGTGATGATGACAGGTCAAGTCATGTCAAGTAACAAGTGTGCATCAGAGCGCAGTGACACAATGCATGTTGGGAGGCATGAGGGTGGATTGAAATTAGCCTCTGGTTCAGTGCCTATATTGTGTGTGAGCATGCATGCACGTGTGTGTGTTTCTATGCTGAAAAGAGGGGGGCTTGGGTGTCCAGAATGTCGAATGGATTTACACTGCTACCAGACTGAACCATCTGTTGAACATGCTCAACAGTTATGGTACAGACACACCAAGAAATCGGACTGCCGATAGGTACTTAGCACAGTAGGAGGACGTTCCTTCTCTTGCTAGAACAAAAACTTCCCTGCTGTGTACCGACCTGTTTACAGACGAACCTGCTGTCTCTACATGTAGAATTGCAATGCTCGTCATTGGCCAAAAACTTGGCTTTAAGACAATCAGAGAGCAAACCTCCGCATGGGGGAGCCAACAGAAGTGACATACATGTTTTACAGCTAGCTAAGGAGTTTTGTGCTTGAAGAAGGATTTCTTTGTTAGGTTCAGTTTGATAATATGCACCTGCTCATTAGGTAGCTAGCTAACGTTAGCTTGCTAACTGAGTCAGGCAGTCACACACACTTCATATGAAATGAATGGGGTGGTAAGTGCAGCACAATACACACACCACTAAATGTTTTACTGCTAAATGACTAAAATGTCAAATGTAAAATGTAAATGTTTTACCAAGCTTGCTATCGAGCAAGATGAAGAATAAATCATTTTCTGAAATCTCCGTTATCCCATACTGCCAGGGACAGTTTGCTTGCTGGATAATGTTTGCTTGATGGGTTAGCATTGCCATTTAGCAAAACATAGCTAGCTAGCTACTCCACAAATTCTCGAAAGCTAACAGGCAGCTGCTTCATTCAAAAATGAATCCATTGTGATATTGTTGCTAGCTACGCTGGTTATCTAGTTGTGGCCATCTGGTTAGTATCAACAAGGGCTTTCTACAAATTCTACCTAGCTAGCAACAACAGCACATCTTGCTAGTTAGCTTACATTGGCTACAGCAAGCACAAGCCAAACAAGCTACTGACGTCTTGTGGCCTGCAGTATTTAAACGAAGCAAATCGGAGGTAAAACTGTTCTATGGGAACAACAAAAAGTTAAGCACCTATCGGCAGTCAGATTTTTCAGTGTGTCTGACAGTTAGGGAGCTAGTTTTGTAAGTCGCTCTGGATAAGAGCGTCTGCTAAATGACTTAAATGTAAATGTAAATGTAGTTGGAGCCTCCCTTCGTCTGGACTTATAGAGGAGTGTAGAGTAGTGTGCACACTTATTACTATGAAATTATTCAAATGGTACACCAGTCCAGTATTGGACAAAAAATGTATTCTAAGAAGACCTGCCTTATGAATTATTTGAGCACTAACTATATCAGACAAAAATTAGAACAATAGTAATAATTGATATTTCTGAAGGTATGAATTATTTGAGAATCAATTGGAGACTACTTCACCAAAATAAAAGACAAACACAATTATTTTATACCATCATTTAACTACACTAATAAAAACATTTACAGACCTAATGAGAATGATCATAGAAATAGGGAGTGAATAGAGTGAAAGATAAGAAAAGACCTCAAGATATCTGAATATGTGAGTGTTATACTCAGTCTGTGGGCAGAGTCTTTGATCCTTGGCTCTGGTTAGGCCTCATGGAGGAGAACAAAGGGCTGTCTGTCCTTACTTGTTGCTCTCTTCCTCTCCTCTGAGTTGGATGGTTCCTTGGGCTGCTCCTTTGGATCGTGTCCCTTGTTGCTTTCGCTGTTTGCTCTTCCTTGAGTTGTGGAGGCTGTGCTCTCATTGTCTTCTCCTTCTTTCCTTGAAGAAAGTTAGCTTAAGTATACCGTTCAGGTTACACTAGCTCTTTGAAGTCTTATGTCTCCTTCTGAGACTGTTTAATGGACTCTTCCATCCCAATTTCTGTACTGGATTACAGGCACTATTCCCTAAAAGGTACTTCCCCCTGAGTACTTATACCCTAAAAGGTACTTCCCCCTGAGTACTTATACCCTAAAAGGTAGTAACTTCTCTAACTTATCAGTTACCAGTTCTTGCCAATAAATACCAACCCCTCATTTCACTCTTGGGAAGCCTCGGATATAGGTGCAAGTTAGTACCACTTATATTCTGAGCCACGTACATAGGTTTACAGTAGGCCTACGTGGACTCCAGATTGCAGGCTTTCCTAAGACTTAAGCAAAGCAATCGGCTAGGTATTGTTCTGTTTCATCTGTTGTGGGCAGCCTAGCTGTTTGGAGAAGAAGGTGCTTTCTGTGTTAATGCATGCAAAGAACTTTGAAATGTTTGAATCCTTTTTTAAATGTAATGTGAGTTGTGGATTCAAATAAAGTATTTTAAATGTGTGTGTTTGTGTGTGTGAACTATAGAGAGTGAAAAGTTGGTATCTTTCACTCACTGCTCCTAAGAAACTGTCTTAAAGCAATGCTTTCCATTTTTGCTGCCTTTGGCCTAAAGCAACATTGAGTTTCTCAGTACAGTGCTCAAACCGTTCTGTCTCAATACGTCAGAGTCCTTTGCTCAAGAGTTGAAACACTGCTGAACTAAGAGAAAGAGAAGAGAGAGAAATATGCAAAATGTGAAAAATATAAATACAAATGCACAAACTGTTGACAAATTCAAAGCATACAAATAATCTCCGCTCTGTCTGTCTGTCTGTCTGTCTGTCTGTCTGTCTGTCTGTCTGTCTGTCTGTCTGTCTGTCTGTCTGTCTGTCTGTCTGTCTGTCTGTCTGTCTGTCTGTCTGTAAGTTGTTGTGGTGTTGAGGAGCAAGGTCATTACAGACTGAAGGATGGGAAGAGAGATGAGGAGAGGGTTAGGTTAGGGGTCCTGCTAATTCACAAGTCGCTGTGGAATCGTGATGACAGCTCAGCATAATCAAATGAACCAGGAGCACTGGTTAACCATTAACCAGGCCCACTGGCAGTCTGAGTGAACTCACTTCACAATAACACAGTAGAGACAGGAAGCCACCCTCACTCTCACATACTGTATCTATATCAGGTGTGATCGGAAGGTTTAGTGGAGGGAGAAGAAGAGAGAGCGAGAGAGAGACGGCTTGGGGTGAGAAGAAAAACAGTAAAGAGAGCTGGTGGAAGAATAGAGAAAACATTTTCATGAATCATTTTGGTGTGTGTTGTTTAGTGTTGCGTTGCATTGATAAGACAGTGCTGGATGTGTATTGGGAGCAGTTATCATCCTCTACTCTCAGTGGAGACCTTTTTGCAAGCTCCTGCATTCTGTCTTCATTAACTTTGACACCCTCTTTCTGCCCCTCTCCTTTTTTCTCCTCTTCTAAATATTTCTCTCCCTTTCACCCCCTCTGTCCCCCTCTCTCTCCCTCTCTCCTTCTCTCTCTTTCTTTCTCTTCTCTCCCCCCACTTTCCCTGTCTCCCTCCCTCTGCCTTTCTCTTTCATCCCTCTCCCTTTCTCCCTCACTCTTTTTTCCCTCAATTTCTTACCTTCTTCCTCTCTTCCTCTCTGTTTCTGTGCCTCTCTTCCTCTCTGTTTCTCTTCCTCTCTGTTTCTGTTCCTCTCTTCCTCTCTGTTTCTGTTCCTCTCTTCCTCTCTGTTTCTGTGCCTCTCTTCCTCTCTGTTTCTGTTCCTCTCTTCCTCTCTGTTTCTGTGCCTCTCTTCCTCTCTGTTTCTGTGCCTCTCTTCCTCTCTGTTTCTGTTCCTCTCTTCCTCTCTGTTTCTGTTCCTCTCTTCCTCTCTGTTTCTGTGCCTCTCTTCCTCTCTGTTTCTGTTCCTCTCTTCCTCTGTTTCTGTTCCTCTCTTCCTCTCTGTTTCTGTTCCTCTCTTCCTCTCTGTTTCTGTTCCTCTCTTCCTCTCTGTTTCTGTTCCTCTCTTCCTCTCTGTTTCTGTGCCTCTCTTCCTCTCTGTTTCTGTTCCTCTCTTCCTCTCTGTTTCTGTTCCTCTCTTCCTCTGTTTCTGTGCCTCTCTTCCTCTGTTTCTGTGCCTCTCTTCCTCTCTGTTTCTGTGCCTCTCTTCCTCTGTTTCTGTGCCTCTCTTCCTCTGTTTCTGTTCCTCTCTTCCTCTCTGTTTCTGTTCCTCTCTTCCTCTCTGTTTCTGTGCCTCTCTTCCTCTCTGTTTCTGTTCCTCTGTTCCTCTCTGTTTCTGTTCCTCTCTGTTTCTGTTCCTCTCTTCCTCTCTGTTTCTGTTCCTCTCTTCCTCTCTGTTTCTGTTCCTCTCTTCCTCTCTGTTTCTGTTCCTCTCTTCCTCTCTGTTTCTGTTCCTCTCTTCCTCTGTTTCTGTTCCTCTCTTCCTCTCTGTTTCTGTTCCTCTCTTCCTCTCTGTTTCTGTTCCTCTGTTCCTCTGTTTCTGTTCCTCTCTTCCTCTCTGTTTCTGTTCCTCTCTTCCTCTCTGTTTCTGTTCCTCTCTTCCTCTCTGTTTCTGTTCCTCTCTTCCTCTCTGTTTCTGTTCCTCTCTTCCTCTCTGTTTCTGTTCCTCTCTTCCTCTCTGTTTCTGTTCCTCTCTTCCTCTCTGTTTCTGTTCCTCTCTTCCTCTGTTTCTGTTCCTCTCTTCCTCTCTGTTTCTGTTCCTCTCTTCCTCTCTGTTTCTGTTCCTCTCTTCCTCTGTTTCTGTTCCTCTCTTCCTCTCTGTTTCTGTTCCTCTGTTCCTCTGTTTCTGTGCCTCTCTTCCTCTCTGTTTCTGTTCCTCTCTTCCTCTCTGTTTCTGTTCCAGCCTATTGACATCTCTGTTCATAAGACCATCTAACAGTCTGCTGGCTGAATCCTCCATTATGTACATATTTTATCTGCTGAACAAAATTATTTTATTCGTACTGACTGACTGTAACCCATTTACACCACCCACACAGAAAGACAGAAAGACAGAAAGACAGGCTGCCCTGTTATTTGGGCAGGCTCAATTACAGATCAACAGAAGCAGCAGAGAGGCAGATACAGTGTCACAATCCCGCCAAGTTCATTCTAAAAATGTCTCCATACTGCACTCTCTACTTCCACTATCTGGCTACCACTCTATAGGAACCCACAGTACAGTTCCAGGGTTCTGCTTGGCAATAGCCATGGTAAGTTGCCATGGACAGCTCCAGGCCTGCCAACACCTACTATATATTCCACAGAAAATGTGTGGGCTTGCTTCAGCTGAAAGGTTGGATGGATAAATAAGGTTGGTTGGATAGATGGATGAATTAGCGATAGTTGGATGGATGAATGGATAGATGGATAGATAGATGGATAGATGGATAAATAGATAGATGGATAGATGGATAGATGGATAGATGAATGAACAAGGAAGGATTGATAGATCTAGAGAAGCTTATTGAAACCCATGTTATTTTATGCAAATGAATGCAAATCTAAATGATCACAAGACTCTCAAAAGTAAGCACACTAACTACATCATAAGCAAGGGAACCAAGGTATGGGGGGAGAAGTACCTTTTGTTAAATCAAATGAAATGTTATTTCTCACATGCGCCGAATACAACAGGTGTAGTAGACCTTACAGTGAAATGCTTACTTACAAGCCCTTAACCAACAATGCAGTTTTAAGAAAAATAAATGTTAAGTAAAAAATAGATAAGTAAAAAAAATAACAAATAACAAATAGTTAAAGAGCAGCAGTAAAATAACAGTAGCGGGGTGTTGTTGTAGTGTTGTTATGGTATGACCTAGTGTGCTGTAATTCCCACCGTAATTTTGGGATGATTACATTTTGTTTTTTAAGTACCTGCACTTATCTTTTCCTACTCAACACTCACTTTGCTGATAAATACTTTATTGAAGTACAAATGTGCTTGCTAGGACTGTGATATGTAGTTGTCCCATCTAGCTATCTTAAGCTGAATGCACTAATTGTAAGTTCCTCTGGATAAGAGTGTCTGCTAAATGACTAAAAGGTAAATGTAAAATGTAATGATCCCCAGCTCAGGCCTTAAAGCTGATTTGCTGCTGCTGCTCAGGCATGGAGGTTGGCGTTATAGAGCAACACAACACAGACACTGAGACGGAAGGAGGGAGAGCGATGGAGGGAGAGAGAGATTGAAAGGGAGGGAGAGAGAGACAGAAGGGGGACGGGGAGGGCTGGGTTGGAAGACCGGGGCTGGGGCTTGGTCTGGGTCTGGGGTTAGGGGTGAGGCTGGAGCTGAGGTGAACTGAGCTTAACTGAGCTAGACATGGCTGAACTGAGCTGGGCTTGGTCTCAGATCTCTATCTAACTGAGTGGCTCCTTCCGCCGTCCTCAGGGGACAGACAGGAGGACACAGAGGCAGACGCACTGACATTTCCCTCCCATCACAATCACCATGGTCCAGGGATCCTGTCCTTTCTATGCTCTGATAACCTACTGCGCTGCAGGTGCAGTGGTGTGGACTAAGGAGAGGTTCAAGGTGGAACTAGACTCTCTGATGTATGACTAAGAAGAATAAACACACAGGTTGTTTGGCCCGTGGCACAAGGATGAAACGTATATAATGCAACGTATACGTATGCAATACCTTGGAATCCAACCAAGATCTATGGGTAACACTAAACATGAACGGTCATCATAACAGGCCTGCTACACTGGACAAACTTTTTTTTCAATGAAACCTGAGCGTAAGCAGCCCAACTCAATGGGAGGCTCATGTTGCTCAGTGTACAGTTACGCTCTTGTTGAATTTTCAAGAATTTGACTCAGTATGATCTATTAGTCACCTCCCAGCCCGTAGCATTATTTCTGGAACTTAGTACAGGAAACTGCCAAAATAAAGGAAACACCAACATAAAACGCCTTAATAGGGCATTGGGCCACTACGAGCCAGAACTGCTTCAATCCGCCTTGGCATAGATTCTACAAGTGTCTGGAAATCTATTGGAGGGATGCGACACCATTCTTCTACAGGAAATTCCATCATTTGTAAAAGTCAAAAGTATACATCATTTCAGATACCTTATATTAAAGGGACATTGCAAAATAATTTGACTTCATATTCCAGCACCACTCAAACATCAACATATGTGAAAATGGTGCGTTTCCATGTATTGCAGTAAAAAATATAGAGGAAGATAAGTGTTTCCAATGACATTGTCAACCAATTAGTAGACTATTAGTAGGCAATTCGAAGGTAATGCCTACTCATAATTGGTTAAAATCACACGATGCACACCGATGATATCATTGGATACAATTATCTTGAAACTTCCTTTAAAGCAAACCAGGCGGCACAATTTTCTTGTTTTTTTAATTCACGGATAGGCAGGGGCACACTCCAAAACACATCATTTACAAAGCATTTGTGTTTAGTGTGTCTGCCAGATCAGAGGCAGTAGGAATGACCAAGGATGTTCTCTTGATAAGTGCATGAATTGGACCATTTTCCTGTCCTGCTAAACATTCAAAATGTAGGGAGTACTTTTGCGTCTCAAGGAAAATGTTTGGAGTAAAAACTATATTATTTTCTTTAGGAATGTGGAGTAAAAGTACAAGTTGTCAAAATATAAATAGTAAATTACAGATACCACAAAAAACTACTTATGTAGTATTTTTATTTATTTCACCTTTATTTAACCAGGTAGGCCAGTTGAGAACAAGTTTTCATTTACAACTGCGACCTGGCCAAGATAAAGCAAAGCAGAGTGACGAAAACAACAACACAGAGTTACACATAAACAAACGTACAGTCAATAACACAATATAAAAATCTATGTACAGTGTGTGCAAATTAAGAAGAGTAGGGAGGTAAGGCAATAAATTTAGCAATAACACTGGAGTGATAGATGTGCAGATGATGATGTGCAAGTAGAGATACTGGGGTGCAAAAGAGCAAGAGGATAAGTAACAATATGGGGATGAGGTAGTTGGGTGTGCTATTTAAAGATTGGCTGTGTACAGGTACAGTGATCGGTAAGCTGCTCTGACAGCTGGTGCTTAAAGTTGAGGGAGATATGAGTCTCCAGCTTCAGTGATTTTTGCAATTCGTTCCAGTCATTGGCAGCAGAGAACTGGATGGAAAGGTGGCCAAAGTAAGTGTTGGCTTTGGGGGTGACCAATGACATATACCTGCTGGAGCGTGTGCTACGAGTTGGGGTTGCTATGGTGACCAGTGAGCTGAGATAAGGCGGGGCTTTAACTAGCATAGACTTATAGATGAACTGGAGCCAGTGGGTTTGGCAACGAATATGTAGAGGGCCAGCCAACGAGAGCATACAGGTCGCAGTGTGTGGGTAGTATATGGGGCTTTGGTGACAAAACGGATGGCACTGTGATAGACTACAGTACATCCAATTTGCTGAGTAGAGTGTTGGAGGCTATTTTGTAAATGACATCGCCGAAGTCAAGGATCGGCAGGATAGTCAGTTTTACGAGGGTATGTTTGGCAGCATGAGTGAAGGAGGCTTTGTTGTGAAATAGGAAGTTGATTCTAGATGTAATTTTGGATTGGAGATGCTTCATGTGAGTTTGGAAGGAGAGTTTACAGTCTAACCAGACACCCAGGTATTTGTAGTTGTCCACATATTCTAAGTCAGAACCGTCCAGAGTAGTGATGCTAGTCGGGCGGGAGGGTGCGAGAAGCAATCGGTTGATGAGCATGCACTTAGTTTTACTTGCATTTAAAAGCAGTTGGAGGCCTCGGGAGGAGTGTTGTATGGCATTGAAGCTCGTTTGGAGATTTGTTAGCACAGTGTCCAAAGAAGGGCCAGATGTATACAGAATGGTGTCGTCTGCATAAAGGTGGATCAGAGAATCACCAGCAGCAAGAGCAACGTCATTGATATATACAGAGAAAAGAGTCGGCCCGAGAATTGAACCCTGTGGCACCCCCATAGAGACTGCCAGAGGTCCGGACAACAGGCCCTCCGATTTGACATACTGAACTCTATCTGAGAAGTAGTTGGTGAAACAGGCAAGGCAGTCATTTGAGAAGCCAAGGCTATTGAGTCTGCCGATAAGAATGCGGTGATTGACAGAGTCGAAAGCCTTGGCCAGGTCGATGAAGACGACTGAAGTATTTTTACTTAAGTACTTTACATCACTGCTGCTATTTTGAAAATGTTTATATTGTAATAGATTTTAATCTCAATTAGACTGACCTGGTAAAATAAAGGTTTATATGAATAAAAATAAATCTGCGCAAATCTGTGCCCCATATTGGATTCCTACCCTAAATATGGACCAACGAGCTCTCGAGATGTTAGTTAAACACATCAGCCTCTGCCCATGCAATGTTTTCTTTGCTGTATGCTCTGTCTCTCCTCAGCAGGAGAGTGAAAGGAAGGTGTGAGAAGGAGAGAGAGAGCAAGAGAGAGAGAGTGTAAGAGACAGAACCTGCAACTCAACAGCAACAACATCAACAACATCAACAGAGCCATAACTGTCATGGCCGTCCTTCACGATAGAAAGTGTTTGTGGCAGACTGGCAGTCTGTGTGTTGACGGTTTGGACTTAAGATGATTTTCCTCGTGATGCAGGAAGCTTGTCTATCCTGTCAGTCTCATTATCTTCATATATCCACTACACTCCTCCTCCTCCTCCTCACTCTCTCTCTCTCTCTCTCTCCCTCCTTCCTTCTCTCCTATATGCAGTGCACTTCTGACATGCTCTGTGCGTGTATTAATGAAAGATATTTCTAAATTATGTGTCTGGCTGCCCATGAAGGACAGTGTACTTTTCTTTAGGAATCAGATCTGGGCTGGTGTGTTTGTGGTCTGGCTTTGTGGTATTTATCAACACCACTAAAGAACACCCGTCAGTTTCTTTGTTTGTTTGTGTGTGTGTGAGTGTGTGCGCTTCAACTGTGAGAACACTGTATGAGAATCATTGTCTGCAGATGGACAGTTTGGCCCTTCTCTCTGTGTTTGCGGGCACACGTGTATGTGTGTACAACCCATTCTCTCAGTCTAAACGTCAATATACTGACATAAAAGCAGAAGTGTGTGTGTATTTGTATTTATTATGGATCCCAATTAGCTGCTGCCGAGTCCACGGCTCGTGACATGCGACCATCGTTGATTGCCATGCTCCTCTTGCTGTGCTCTTTTGACTCCGCCATCAGATGTGAGGACGTGAGGCAGTAGATAGGTCCCCTGGCGAATGAACTCCGGGCAACACCGGCCAATCGCGTAATGACAATCGACAAGACGGAGATGCATCTAACATACGCGAACGCCGTCCAGCCACCGGCGTAGAAGAGGTAAACATTCCACTCTGCGTTTTCCCCAGTTTCTTACGTAAGTGCGTCATCAAGGAAGGCATCTACAGCCTATAATCCTAGGCAAGCAAACAATTGCCGCATTGAAACTCTGAGTGATACAGTTTGTCCCGAAAGTAAATACAGCTCCTACAATACATTTACTTCTCCAGACAAAAAGGGCTCCATTGGAAAACTCATCTGGGACTAACTTTGTTAGCTTGATGGCTGACGTTAGCAGCTTAGCTAGGTTAGTGGCTCTTTCAAGCAGACTTTAACCTGTCAGTTAAGCGGGATTCCGGGACAAGAAATAGCGGTCCTAGTTGTTAAAAATCAAATCAAACGTTATTGGTCACATACACATTTTTAGCAGATGTTATCGAGGGTGTAGCAAAATTGTTGTGTTCCTAGCTCCAACAGTGCAGTAATATTTAACAATTTACAACAATACACACAAATCTAAAAGTACAATAATGGAATTAAGAAAAATATAAATATTAGGTCGAGCAATGTTGGAGTGGCATTGACTGAAATACAGTATAACAGAATACAGTATATACATATGAGATGAGTAAAGCAGTATGTAAACATTATTAAAGTGACTAGTGTTCCATAATTAAAGTGTCCAGTGAGTCCTTATCTATGTGTATAGGGCAGCAGCCTTTAAGGTGCAGGGTTGAGTAACCGGGTGGTAGCCGGCTAGTTATGGCTATTTAACAGACTGATGGCCTTGAGATAGAAGCTGTTTTTCAGTCTCTCGGTCCCAGCTCTGATGCACCTGTACTGACCTCGCCTTTTGGATGATAGCGGGGTGAACAGGCTGTGACATCGGGTGCTGTAGCTGTCCTGGAGGGCAGGCAGTTTGCCCCCGGTGACGCGTTGGGCAGTGATGCGTTGGGCAGTGATGCGTTGGGCAGACTGTACCCTCTGGAGAGCCCTGTGGTTGCGTGCGGTGTTGTTGCCGTACCAGGTGGTGATACAGCCCGACAGGATGCTCTCAATTGGGCATCTGTAAAAGTTTGTGAGTGTCTTAGTGGTCAAGATGAATTTCTTCAGCTAATTGTTAGCAATTTCTTCAGCGCTGTTGCGCCTTCTTCACCACACTGTCTGTGTGGGTGGACCATTTCAGCTTGTCAGGGATGTGTACGCCGAGGAACTTGAGGTGTGTCGATGTGGATAGTGGCGTGCTGTCTCTACTGTTTCCTGAAGTCCACGATCAGCTCCTTCATTTTGTTGACGTTGAGGGAGAGGTTATTTTCCTAGCACCACTCCGCCAGGGCCCTCACCTCCTTCCTGTAGGCTGTCTCGTCATTGTTGGTAATCAGGCCTACTTCTGTTGTGTCATCTGCAAACTTTACGATTGAGTTGGAGGCGTGCATGGCCACGCAGTCATGGGTGAAAAGGGAGTACAGTAGGGGGCTGAGCATGCACCATTGTGGGGCTCCTGTGTTGAGGATCAGCGAAGTGGATGTGTTGTTTCCTACCTTCACCACCTGGGGGCGGGGTTGTTCAGGGTGGGGTTCAGACCCAGGGCCCTGAGTTTAATGATGAGCTCGGAGGGTACTATGGTGTTGAAGGCTGAGCTATAGTCAATGAACAGCATTCTTATGTAGGTTTTCCTCTTGTCCAGATGTGATATAGTAGTGTGCAGTGCGATGGCAATTGGATCGTCTGTGGATCTATTGGGGCGGTAAGCAAATTGAAGTGGGTCTAGGGTGTCAGGTAAGGTAGAACTGATATGATCCTTAACTAGCCTCTCAAAGCACTTCATGATGGCAGAAGTGAGTGTTATGGGGCGATAGTTATTTAGTTCAGTTACCTTTGCTTTCTTGGTTACTGGAACAATAGTGCACATCTTGAAGCAAGTAGGAACAGCAGACTGGGATCGGGAGAGATTGAATATGTCCGTAAACACTCCAGCCAGCTGGTCTGCGCATGTTCTGAGCACGCGGCTAGGGATGCTGTCTGGGCCGGTAGCCTTTCAAGGGTTAACATGCTTAAATGTCTTACTCACGTCGGCCACGGAGAACGAGAGCCCACAGTCCTTGGGAGGGGGCGAAGAAGGTGTTTAGCTTGTCTGGCAGCAATACATCAGAGTCCGCAACATGGCTGGTTTTGTCTTTGTAATCCGTGATTGTCAGTTGACCCTGCCACATAGGTCTCGTGTCAGAGCCATTGAATTGCGACTCCACTTTGTCTCTGTACTGACGATGTGCCTGTTTTATTGCCTTATGGAGGGAATAACTACACTGTTTGTATTCAACCATATTCCCATCCACCTTGCCATGGTTAAATGTGGTGTTTCACGCTTTCAGTTTTGTGCGAATGTTGCCATCTATCCATGGTTTCTGGTTTGGGTAGGTTTTAATAGTCACAGTGGGAACAACATCCCCTATACACTTCCTGATTAACTCAGTCACCGTGTCCGTGTATACGTCAATGTTATTCTCAGAGCTACCCGGAACATATTCCAGTCCACGTGATCAAAACAATCTTGAAGCATGGATTCCTATTGGTCAGACCAGTGTTGAATAGACCTTAGCATGGGTACTTCCTGTTTGAGTTTCTGCCTATAGGAAGGGAGGAGCAAAATGGAGTCATAATCTGATTTGCCGAAGGGAGAGGAGGGGAGGGCCTTGTAGGCATTTCGAAAGGGGGAGTAGCAGTGAACGAATGCTTTTCCAGAGTGAGTACTACAGTCAATGTGTTGATAGAACTTCAGTAGCGTTTTCCTCATATTTGCTTTGTTACAATCCCCAGCTACAATAAATGCGACCTCAAGATATGTGAATTCCAGTTTGCATAAAGTCCAGTGTAGTTCCTTAAGGGTTGTCATGGTATCGGCTTGAGGAGGAATGTACACGGCTGTGACTTTAACCGAAGAGAATTCTCTTGGGAGGTAATACGGTTGGCATTTCATTGTGATATATTCTAGGTCTGATCAAAAGGACTTCAGTTTCTGTATGTTATCACAATCACACCATGAGTAGTTAACCATGAAACACACACCACGCCCTTCTTCTTCCTGGAGAGTTCTTTATTCATGTCTGCGCGATTTACTGAGAACCCAGCTGGCAGTATGGACGGGGACAGTATATCCCGAGAAAGCCATGATTCCGTGAAACAGTATGTTACAGTCCCTGATGTCTCTCTGGAAGGAGATCCTCGCCCTGAACTCATCTGCTTTATTGTCCAGAGACTGAACATTAGCAAGTAATATGCTCGGAAGTGGTGGATGGTGTGCACGCCTCCTGAGTCAGACTAGAAGTCCACTCTGAATACCTCTTCTCCGCCGGCGGCATCTTGGAGCAGCCTCTGGGATAAGTTCAGTTGCCCTGGGGGGTACGAACAAAGGATCCAATTCGGGAAAGTCGTATTCAATTATTATTATTATTATTATTATTTATTTTTGCACCTTTATTTAACCAGGTAGGCAAGTTGAGAACAAGTTCTCATTTACAATTGCGACCTGGCCAAGATAAAGCAAAGCAGTTCGACAACATACAAAAACACAGAGTTACACATGGAGTAAAACAACATACAATCAATGATACAGTAGAAAAAAATAAAACTATATACAATGTGAGCAAATGATGTGAGATAAGGGAGGTAAAGGCAAAAAAGGCCATGGTGGCAAAGTAAATAAAGTATAGCAAGTAAAACACTGGAATGGTAGATTTGTTATTTGAAGAAAGTTCAAAGTTAAAATATAAATAAGATGGTGCAAAGGAGCAAAATAAATAAAATAAATAAATACAGTAGGGGAAGAGGTAGTAGTTTGGGCTAAATTATAGATGGGCTATGTACCGGTGCAGTGATCTGGGAGCTGCTCTGATAGCTGGTGCTTAAAGCTAGTGAGGGAGATAAGTGTTTCCGGTTTCAGAGATTTTTGTAGTTCGTTCCAGCCATTGGCAGCAGAGAACTGGAAGGAGAGACGACCAAAGGAGGAGTTGGCTTTAGGGGTGACCAGAGAGATATACCTGCTGGAGCGCGTGCTACAGGGGGGTGCTACTATGGTGACCAGTGAGCGGAGATAAGGGGAGACTTTACCTAGCAGGGTCTTGTAGATGACCTGGAGCCAATGTGTTTGGCGACGATTATGAAGCGAAGGCCAGCCAACGAGAGCATACAGGTCGCAGTGGTGGGTAGTATATGGAGCTTTGGTGACAAAACGGATGGCACTGTGATAGACTGCATCCAGCTTGTTGAGTAGGGTATTGGAGGCTATTTTGTAAATGACATCGCCGAAGTCGAGGATTGGTAGGATGGTCAGTTTTACGAGGGTATGTTTGGCAGCATGAGTGAAGGATGCTTTGTTGCGAAATAGGAAGCCAATTCTAGATTTAACTTTGGATTGGAGATGATTGATGTGAGTCTGGAAGGAGAGTTTACAGTCTAACCAGACACCTAGGTATTTGTAGTTGTCCAAAAATTCTAAGTCAGAACCGTCCAGAGAAGTGATGCTGGACAGGCGGGCAGGTGCAGGCAGCGATCGGTTGAAGAGCATGCATTTAGTTTTACTTGTATTTAGGAGCAGTTGGAGACCACGGAAGGAGAGTTGTATGGCATTGAAGCTCGTCTGGAGGGTTGTTAACACAGTGTCCAAAGAAGGGCCAGAAGTATACAGAATGGTGTCGTCTGCGTAGAGGTGGATCAGAGATTCACCAGCAGCAAGAGCGACATCATTGATGTATACAGAGAAAAGAGTTGGCCCAAGAATTGAACCCTGTGGTACCCCCATAGAGACTGCCAGAGGTCCGGACAGCAGGCCCTCCGATTTGACACACTGAACTCTATCAGAGAAGTAGTTGGTGAACCAGGCGACACAATCGTTTCAGAAACCAAGGCTACTGAGTCTGCCGATGAGGTCGTAATGCTGGTGAGTTACCGCCGCTCTGATATCCAAAAGTCATTTCCGGCTGTATGTAATAACACAAAAAACATTCTGGGCTTACTACCAAGTTGCTCAGGAGTTTAATTAAAGGAGAGCTGCCATGTCTGTCGGCCTCATCAATTTAAATGATGAGTCGCGGAATCCATGCAAAAACAAGTTCGGTATTTATGTTTAACAAAGATTGATTATGTTTTAGTTAAAATAACAAAATTAGTGTTTCCAGTTTCTCACATGGTGTATGTGTGTATGTGCAGTAGCATAGGTGCTTGCTGGCATCCTACGGTAAATTACATTTCTAACTCGCTGTGAGAATATTAAAGCAGGGACATGATTGACCTGAAGCAATGAGAGCACTTAAGTCTGGAACTCAGGTGGTCTAGATCTGATCATTTAGCTATTGCATTGTGTTGGTGTGGTACTCACCCCCAGGCTTTAAGTGCTCTCTGGCTTTGTGTGAAGAATGAAGAATATTGGAGAAGAGATTGCAACAGATAACAACAAAAAACACTTGCACTGACTCACACAATTCTCATTCTGTTGTTTTTTCTCTCTTTTTCTCGCTCTACCTCCATCCATCTTCTCCCTCTCACATTCTGCCTCCCTCTCTCTCATCCCACACTCACAGTGGGGAAGGACAGGCTTAGCTTTGCTCCAGCTGCTCTTGCTGGCTCTGGGCAAACTTACATTAATTTCTTCTTACAGTGGGCTACCATTACATTAATGCCTCCTTACAGTGGACTAACGTTACATCAACATCTCTCTACAGTGGGCTAACACAGAACCAACGTGACATAAATGTCCCCGGCACAGAGTTAATGTTCGTTTTACAACTACTAACGTTAAGCTAAGACCTGTGGAAGGATTGTTAAGGTGATGAAGTGCTTTGAGAGGCTAGTTAAGGATCACATCACCTCTACCTTACCCGACACTCTAGACCAGGTTTGCCCAACCTTCTTTGATGTGAGATCTACTTTTTCGTTTGCCAGCCAGATGAGATCTACCAGTCTCTAAATCTAAACCAACTAACAAAATGTATGAAACGCAACACACCACTGAGTATGGCCCTGCCGCTATGACACCCAAATATGTGGACCAATATCATGTTTTCCACAAATAAGTGCAAGTCATTTCATTTCCTACCTTAGTGTGACTTTTGGCATTGGGTGGAGGCAAGTAGTTTTTCATAGTCAGGGCTGTAGCAGCTTGTTGCAAGTCTGATGCAGGCCACAAGGTGGTCATCAGTCATAGTAGATCTGTACTTGACTTTATTATCTTCAAGTGAGAAAATGCAGACTCACAGAGGAAGGTTGATCCAAAAAGGGCTGATAAGTTGAGAGCACACCTTTTTATGTTGGGATACTTCTCCTCTACAGTAGCTCCCAGCACTCTTCCTTCATCTCAGTGGTTGCCCTGGATTTCAGCTGAATGTCATTTTGAAAGGTGAAAGAATTTCATTTTCTGCTATAGTTGTGTCCACCTGAAAAAGTGATCCCATTTTGGAGGCAATGACTTCCACATTTATGTCTGTGCCAAACAGTAAGCACATAGAAGTGGCAATAGGCTCAAGTGATGCAAAGTCAGTGAAACGACTGTCAAACTCAGATAAGATGCTCTGGACTTGCTCCACGTAACGTGCACTGTCAAGCTGTGCTGTATCCTTGCCCTGACGTTCAGGTTCTGAATGCATGTGTTGAAAGAAGTGCAGGTCCTTACGTTGCAGCTTTCTTGTGAGTAGTTGTAGTTTGCATTTAAAAGTGTTCACAGAGCTGATCATGTTGATTACATGTTTGCCTTTTCCTTGCTGCTCTACATTCAATTCATTAAGCATGTAAGTTCGGTCAGTGAGAAAAGCTAAATCCAGGAGGCACTGTGTGTCCTCTAGCTGTGCATATTCTGCATGTTTGGAGACCTTGAGAAACTCCTTGATTTCAGGCAACAACTCACTCAATCTCCCTAAACATTTCCCCCGGCTCAGCCACCGCACATCCGTGTGCAGCAGCAGGTCTGTGTGCTCCGCTTCAGTTTCTTCTAAGTGAGCGTGAAATAGCCTCTGCCTGAGGCTTCTTGCGTGAATAGAACACACAATCTTCATTGCAACATCCATCACCTCTTTCATGTTTAACATCTTCCCGCAAAAAGCTTGCGGATGAATACACAGTGATAACTAAGAAAGTCCGGGAAATAATTATCTTGTTTGCACAATGTAACGAACCCACTAATGCGTCCTACCATAGCGGACGCCCCATCGGTAGTAATGGAGACAAGTTTACAAAAGGGCAGTTGGAATTTGTTAGCAAACTCCATAAAAGCTTGAAAAATATCTTCGCCCCATGTATGTCCTTTCAGTGGCAAATGGTGAGTAGTTCCTCCATTGTACTCATGTTGTCAAATACAATTTTTATGAAAATGCATAACTGTGCCACAACTACCATATCTGTGGACTCGTCAAACTGGAGGGAATAACACTCGCAGTTGTTGATATCCTTCTTCAGTTGATCCTCGAGGTTCTCCGCTATTCCCTCACATCTTCTTGTCACCGTATTTCTGGACAACTGAATGTCATTGATGGCAGCCATAAGTTCCGTCTTATTCTTAAAATCCCCAAACAGCGAGTTTGCAGCCTCAATAAATGCTTCCTTGATCATCTCCCCATCTTTGAATTACTTTTCATGCTTAGCAAGAACATGACTCACACGATAAGATGCTATGGTTGCCACCTTTCCTTTGGTCACAGGCCTTGTGAAAATTGTCTGCTGCGCTGCCACTTCTTCGTCATTCAGTCTGCTGGAAAATCTCTTTCCTGGGTTTTGTTTATGGTTTTAAAATGTTGTTCTATGTTACCTTTCTTTGGGATAGCGATGCTATTATGGCAGATGAGGCACACACATTTTGAGTTTGACATGTCGAAAAAATAATCCTTATACGTTTTCTGTTTTTATGTATCCTACCCATCACTCATTATTGCTGCTTTTGACCAAACAACTTAAGAACGAATCTGGCTACAAAGTTAGCTAGCTAGCTACCTGCCTGGCATCACTGTGACCTCTACCTGGAGTTGGCGGGCGGCATCTGACCGCGCTAACTAGGCATACGTCAATAAGTGGGCAGGAACTGGTCATATTTTATGTAAATCACATTACTTTTCAAACATTGCTGTGAATGGAAGACTGTCGATTATAGGCATTGATTTGTGTGGCTGAATTTTAGGAGATGTATAATCATTAAAAAAACACACACATATATATAAACATCTCATGATTGATTGGCAACATCTCCGCGATCGACAAGTAGATTGTGATCGACTGGTTGGGCACCCCTGCCCAATTTGCTTACTGCCCCAATAGATCTACAGACGATGCAATCGCCATCACACTGCACACTGACATTTCAGAGATGCTCAGCGTCTTGCCATAGAGCCAGATGGCCCATGGAGTGAGGGGAGTGCTGCTACCATCTACCATGCTCTTCTATTGAAGTAACTAAGGGCGTCAGGTTAAAAGTGTTTTTATGTTCACTGGCCTCAGTGGCCTTTTATCTATGTAGCATGTTGCACTTGTTTCCTGTCTGGAGGGTTCTATGTTGACCCAAGGTGTGAAAACAGTTCAGAAGGTGAATTAGGAGGAATGGGATTGGACCGTGACTGCACATGATCAGGCTGAGATATACATGTATAGGGAAGTTATATAAGATCTTCTTCGCAATAGAGGAGTAAAGATTGTTGTGTCATTGGTGTGTGTATGTGTGCGCGTGCGTGGGTTTCTGCGTGTCTACATACTGTACGTGCATGCTTGTTTGTGTATCTACTTGCTTGTGTGCCTGCGTGTGTGTTTCTCCGATTGACACTTAAGCACACACAGAGCACCAGCGGGCCTCCTCAGGCTTATGAAACAGTCCCCCCTCAGCCCAGCTCCAACCCCCTTCACACCAGCCTGCCCTTTCACTGGATGCAAATGGATTTCCCCTCCGTGGGCTACTGACCTTTAGAGTAATATTCACGAGAGAGAGAGAGAGAGAGAGAGAGAGAGAGAGAGAGAGAGAGAGTGACCAGGCTGTACTTTAACACTGTGTCTCTCTGTCTGTAACCTTTATATAGAACAGACCAACCCACTGGGCCTCACCTGAGGTAACAGTTGAGACAGAAAAGAGATGCATCCATTAGACAGGTGGGAGAGGAGAGGAGAGGGGTAGGAAGAGGAGGAGAGGGGAAGGGAGAGGAGAGAAGAAGAGAGGGGAAAGGAGAGGAGGCGAGGAGATGAGAGGGAAGGGAGAGGAGTATAAAGCCAAATTAAAGGTTTTAGCTTCACTGTCCAAATAAATACATAGGGGAGTGTATATCCAAGCACAGGTATCAGCAACATGACTTTAGAGAGTCAGTTGAGTGAACAACTAATTGAGGCAAAGGCAAGCACAGGTAAATATCAGGTGCACTATATGCTAACACAAAGCCTGTGGTATTGTCATTGACACCTGTGCAGCACATTTCCATAACATGTCATGTGTAGCCAAGTTAGAGAGCCTGTTCTGTTAGAGAACCAGTGTCTGCATCCCAAATGGGACCCTACTCCCTATATAGTGCACTACTTTTGACTGAAGTCCTATGGGCCCTGGTCAAAAGTTGTGCACTATAAAGGGAATATGGTGCCATTGGGGACAAAGACATTTTATAGCTGAATGAGTGGAGGCAAAGATCCCATATTGAGCCCATAATGGCCCACTATACTGTATGCTTGTATCACCAGGAGATAATGGCCCATAGGAGTGGCTACATATACAGTAGCTCATCTACACGGTGGGCCTTAATGGAGCTCATCCCAGCCATCATTATGCTAAGTGAATTTTCTCAGACAAGTTCCAGTCTGTAGCCTCATCACTAATGCCACAGAGACAGACGAGAGAGCCAGGCACGTGTCTGTTCTTTCTAATGACACAGACCACTGAGCGTATGTGTGGGTTGGTGGGGGGGGGGGGGGGGGGGTAGTAGGTACAACAAGGTACAATTTCGAAATTTGCTAGTGCATCAGCGGTTTTCCGCTTGTTATGTCAGTCACATATCAGCTAACATGTTTTAGACAGCTTGCTAGACTACCTCACCTAGCTAACTAAACTTTCTAATAATCATCACCAAATTACAGATCGGGCAGGCAGGGCATGTGCCCTGTGGCCCTGAACTCCAGGGGGCCCCCATTGATTTTGTTAGTCCCTCTCACTCAGATATCATATGAACATGGCATAAGTCATGGCAAAATGAGTAGAATTGCAGGAAATTAGCTTTAAAACTGCAAAATGTTCCCTCCACCTCATGGCCAAATGTCTAGAATTGCCAGATATTAAGTTTGAAACTGCAACATTTTCTCTCCGCCCCATGGCAAAATTTGTGAATTGAATTAAATTAGTTTTAAAACTGCAACATCTTCTCTACATTCCATGGCAAAATGTGTAGAATTGCAGAACATATTATTTGTGTGTGTGTGTGTGTGTGTGTGTGTGTGTGTGTGTGTGTGTGTGTGTGTGTGTGTGTGTGTGTGTGTGTGTGTGTGTGTGTGTGTGTGTGCGTGTGCCTGTGCGGATAATTGGGCCCATCCCCGGGAAAAAAGGCTAGTGGGCTTAGGGGTTAGGTTTAGGGTTAGGTTTACAATCAGGGTAAAAGCTCAGACACACCGGGAGGATCGTCAAACATTTGCCTGCAGACAGCACTTCTGAACAGAGTGTCGACAGTCAATCTCTTTTGTGTTCACACCGCAATGAACTTGGAAGTGGTCAGCCATTCAGCCTTGTTAAAATACATATCCATGCATATTGCTTATTGTCTACATTCCAAGCTATCTGTGCTAATGTTGCTATTTAGAAAGCCCTTGTTGATACTACACTCTTAGAAAAAAGGGTTCCAAAAGGGTTCTTTGGCTGTCCCAATAAGATAACTATTTTTGGCTCCAGGTAGAACCCTTTTTGGTTCCAGTTAAAACCCGATTAAGTTCCATGTACATGGAACCCAAAATAGTTCTACCTGGAACCAAATAAGATTCTTCAAAGGGTTTTCCTATGAGGACAGCTGAAGAACCCTCTTAGTCTCGGAAATCATTTCTTGAAAATAATTGAGGGTTAAGGTTAGGGTTAAGGTTAGGGTTACAGTTAGGTTAATGATTAGGTTAAGGGTTAGGTTTAGGCTTAGGGTTAGTGAAAGTAGGATTTTGAGTGGAAATCAATTGTTTGGTCCCCACAAGGAGAGTAAAACAAATATGTGTGTGTGTGTGTGTGTGTGTGCCTGTTTTCCATCACAAGTGCATGTGATGGGGAGACTTTGATTGTCTGTGTGACAGATAACATCCAATGCGTGTGTAAGCATGACTTTAACAGTAGCAATAAGAAGATTTAAGGTGAGTGTGTGCTACAATGCACATACATTTCTACAATTTAGAATATATTTGTGTATGACAGTATCCAACTTTATATAGGACTGAATAGACTATATAGTTTGTGGTAAATAAGAGCCACAGGATGTACTTACTGCTGGTCTCCCGTATAAGGTGGTTGAGTACATGTCTGTAGACATGAAGTGGTAGTCTAAAAGGTAATCTAAAGGTCGGCAGTTAGAGAGGACCTGTGGGGCTGTTCATTACCTGGTTTCCTGTCCTCCTCCTCTTCTTCTCCTCTTCCTGCTGTCTGGTCTGTTCGTTTTGGTCCAGTGGACGGCTGCCTGTGCATTATTTAGAGCACAGGGCTATTTTTAGAGGTGCTAAATTATGTACATACAGGGTCTGAAATGAGGTATGCAACGAGCGTGGATGTGTTTGATAGCTTTGTGTGTGTGTGTGTGTGTGTGTGTGTGAGTGTGGGGGGGGGTACAGTGTGTGTGTGTTATAGCAGTATCATCGTGTGAGACTGTTAAGTACTGTATGTGTGTTTGACCTCCATTTATCTGTGTTAATTTATGCAGAGTGCATGTGAGTAACTACAGTATACAATAGTGTATAAGTGAGAGTCAACATGTATATAAAGTGTATGCACGCATGCGCACGTGCTTATGTGCAGGCGTGCAAACGTGCATGTATGAGTGAGCGTGAGTGTGTGTGTCAGTGGAGGCTCCTCAGAGGAGGAAGGGGAGGATCATCCTCCTCAGTGAAATTTCATAAAAATAAAAATAGTGAAACATTAAAAAAGTTATCCTTTTGAGATAAAACTATTTCTAAATATATTCATGTCACCAAATAATTTGTTAAAATACACTGTTTTGAAATGAAGGTCTACACTAACTTCAAGAGCACTCTCTGGGCTAGCACCATTGTGAAGCCGGAGGACAGCTATCTTCAGTCCTCCTCTGGCTACATTGACTTCAATACAAATTCTAGGAGGCTGGTAGGCCTCACCCCTTTCCATAGACATACATGGCAATTATGATCACTTCCAGGGGATGTACTCCAACCAATCAAAGCTTTTGCAATTTGACCTGACATGTTGTCCATCCAATCATGAATGTAGGATCAGAGAACCAACCTAGTGCGTTGTATTGGGATTATGCCACAGAGCATTATAGGGGATCTACAGTGGGGGAAAAAAGTATTTGATCCCCTGCTGATTTTGTATGTTTGACCACTTACAAAGAAATTATCAGTCTATAATTTTAATAGTAGGTTAATTTGAACAGTGAGACAACAGTGAACAGAATAACAACAAAAAAATCCAGAAAAACGCATGTCAAAAATTTTATAAAATGATTTGTATTTTAATGAGGGAAATAAGTATTTGACCCCTCTGCAAAACATGACTTTGTACTTGGTGGCAAAACCCTTGTTGGCAATCAGAGGTCAGACGTTTCTTGTAGTTGGACACCAGGTTTGCAGACATGTCAGGAGGGATTTTGTCCCACTCCTCTTTGCAGATCTTCTCCAAGTCATTAAGTTTTCGAGGCTGACGTATGGCAACTCGAACCTTCAGCTCCCTCCACAGATTTTCTATGGGATTAAGGTCTGGAGACTGGCTAGGCCACTCCAGGACCTTAATGTGCTTCTTCTTGAGCCACTCCTTTGTTGCCTTGGCCATGTGTTTTGGGTCATTGTCATGCTGGAATACCCATCCATGACCCATTTTCAATGCCCTGGCTGAGGGAAGGAGGTTCTCACCCAAGATTTGACGGTACATGGCCCCGTCCATCGTCCCTTTGATGCGGTGAAGTTGTCCTGTCCCCTTAGCAGAAAAACACCCCCAAAGCATAATGTTTCCACCTCCATGTTTGACGGTGGAGATGGTGTTCTTGGGGTCATAGGCATCATTCCTCCTCCTCCAAACACGGCGAGTTGAGTTGATGTCAAAGAGCTCCATTTTGGTCTCATCTGACCACAACTCTTTCACCAGTTGTCCATTCAGAGGTTCATTGGCAGACTTCAGACGGGCCTGTATATGTATTCTTGAGCAGGGGGACCTTGCAGGCGCTGCAGGATTTCAGTCCTTCACGGCGTAGTGTGTTACCAATTGCTTTCTTGGTGACTATGGTCCCAGCTGCCTTGAGATCATTGACAAGATCCTCCCGTGTAGTTCTGGGCTGATTCCTCACCGTTCTCATGATCATTGCAACTCCACGAGGTGAGATCTTGCATGGAGCCCCAGGCTGAGGGAGATTGACAGTTTTTTTGTGTTTCTTCCATTTGCGAATAATCGCACCAAATGTTGTCACCTTCTCACCAAGCTGCTTGGCGATGGTCTTGTAGCCCATTCCAGCCTTGTGTAGGTCTACAATCTTGTACCTGACATCCTTGGAGAGCTCTTTGGTCTTGGTCATGGTGGAGAGTTTGGAATCTGATTGATTGATTGCATCTGTGGACAGGTGTCTTTTTTACAGCTAACAAGCTGCGGTTAGGAGCACTCCCTTTAAGAGTGTGCTCCTAATCTCAGCTCGTTACCTGTATAAAAGACACCTGGGAGCCAGAAATCTTTCTGATTGAGAGGGGGTCAAATACTTATTTCCCTCATTAAAATGCAAATCATTTTATAACATTTTTGTTGTTATTCTGTCTCTCACTGTTCAAATAAACCTACTATTAAAATTATAGACTCATCCTTTCTTTGTCAGTGGGCAAATGTACAAAATCAGCAGGGGATCAAATACTTTTTTCCCCCACTGTATGTGTTAGAACCTCTTTCATTCTCTGGTGTACACGGAAAAGGTGCTAATTAAAAGTGAAGGTCGACCTCAACCTGAGATCAGTTTCATAAAGAAGGATGAAAAGGTGAGAGCGTTCAATACCAACTGGTATCAAATGTATAGCTGTTTAACAGGGAGCCTATCATTAAGCCGCCTGTAATTGCATGTTACAATGTTTTACATGCTGAACATCTTTTCTGGGATGTCGAAAACAATTCCAAATTATTTGATAGCTTCCATCGCATCATCCATTAAACGTTAGATTAAAGAGAGAGGTTGACGCAGTACTTTTTTTGGCGTGCGCACAAGTAGGCTTTGCATTTTCCTCCGGTATTTATTTAGCAAAGATGATAACACATAATCACTCTGGACAGACACAAGCAAAAACTCATGACATAAATGTTGCCGCAGCCTAGGCTACACCTAAACATTAGAGATTTGACATGCTGTATGGGATGAAAACGAGACTATATTTCCGTCTGATCAACTGTAGGCTCCTAATAAGAGCAGCTGTATACAGCCTATGCTCCCTGTCCATCTGGTCAGGGTAAACTAATTCGTAGTGTTATGTAGTTATAGTCCATTTGCGTGTCAGGAGAAAATGTGAATGATCAAATGTGAGTAATTTTTTTATAAGGCCTACAGTTGCATAGGCCTGCATGATGCAAACATGCATAAAGCAAGCTCAGCCCTGTGAGTTCTATTGTCTATCAGTTGTTGTCTATGTGTCTGGGTAGAGGAAATCCCCCTCATAATCTAGTCTAAATATAATTTATATCAACAAATTTAAAGTAGCTGCAGTTTGACAGGGTTTTCATCCCGCCTGGGCGAGGAGTTTTTTCCGGAGTTTAAAAAAAAACATGTGACTTGATTAGGATAAACTGTCCCATCATAGCCCATATAAAACCTTTTTACAACTGATTAATCACTGTCATACCTTATAGGGTCCAGAGTTTTCCTAGTTAGGTTTACGTATAAGGAAAAACTCCAGGCCCAAAGGGCTAAAAATTTCCACACCGCTCTGGGACCTATGGTGCCACCAGTCTGCTTGCAGTTGTCAGTTATCGTCAGGTATGTGGATGATCAGGGCTTTATTCAGGAACGTTTCTTGAGCTACTTTGACGTGTCAAGTGGGCGAGATGCACAGTCTGTGTTTGACTTTATGAATTTTGAGATGTCTGAGTTTAACTTCATAGAGAAACTCGTTGTCCAAACCTACGATGGCGCAGCTGTAATGGAATGTATCTGCTATTTGTATTTACAGTCAAGTCCCCTCATGTTCACTGATTAAGAGGTGATGACTACTCCACTCCACTACCATTGTCAACTTTCTCTTAACATGAACTGAAGCCACGATGTCTCATGTGTCCGCTCATCCACTGGCACATTGAATGTTTCCCTTCCAAGCACTGTGAGTGCCCCTATCAATTTTCTCTCATGACTGTATGTAGAGTCAATCACATACACAATCACATTATTACACATCAGAGATTTTACTCCTTGCTTAGACTAACTCATTCTAAGCTCTTTTGTCTAACTGTGTAGTGTCTTGTGTTATTTGTTTTGGACTTCCCAGTAAAATCCTGTCCTGCACCGGTCAAGCCTCTGAACACCTCAACTCATGCCACATACCCTCATTCGATCACTGCTGTGATCCCTTTCCAACACTGTGTAAGTAGCCCTTTCATTCCCCTTCCCCATAATATTGAACTATAAATGTCTTTATTAAATGCTTTAGGTTAAAATAATTAGTCTTTGATGATTTTTGAAACACACTTTGTGGTCTCCATGTGTTCCGCACCTATAGCGTGGGTCTCCCATCCTTCTCAATTTTTCAAGTCACCAGCCTTCACTGGTGGGTGTGTGTGTGTGTGTGTGTGTGTGTGTGTGTGTGTGTGTGTGTGTGTGTGTGTGTGTGTGTGTGTGTGTGTGTGTGTGTGTGTGTATGAGTGAGTGTGAAACCCACATGAAAAAATACTACAGTATAAATACTGTAGTATTACTATATTTATCTACTGTAGCATTTACTGTAATGTTTTTGCGGACTTGACTGTAGTATACTGTAATATTTACTGTAGAGTTTCTGTGGACATAACTGTGGTATAGTTAAAAAAATGACGCTAGATTTTACTACAATGTTCTTTTGGCGCAAAACACTGTAGTATATTGAGGGATACTACAGTGTGTAGTATACAATCGTATTCTACAGTATACTACAAAATTATATAGTAAGTACTACACATGATCAAGGGATACGACAGTGTGGAGTACAGTATTCTACAGTATACTACAAAATTCTATATTAAGCACTACACGATCGATTGATACTACAGTGTGGATATACTAACTAGAGCATTCTATAGCATGGATGGACAACTCCAGTCCTCAGGGTCCTGATTCGTGTTACCCTTTTGCCCCAGCCCCAGCTAACACACCTGACTCCAATAATAAACTAATCATGATCTTCAGTTAGTTTAATCAGCTGTGTTTGCTAGGGATGGGGGAAAAGGGGTGACGCCACTCCGCCCTATGAGGACTGGAGTTACCCATCCCTGTTGTATAGTAAGGACTACATGATCGAGGGATAGTACAGTATGTAGTATAGTATTTTAAGGTATACTACTAAATGATATAGTAAGTGCTACACATGATCGTGGAATACTACAGTTTGGAGTATAGTATTCACAGTATACTACAGCTTACTACAGAAGTCTATAGAATGCTATAGTAAGTGCTATAGTATTCTATAGTAAACTGAAGTATTTTTTCCATGTGGGGAGTGTGTGTGTGTGTGTGTGTGTGTGTGTGTGTGTGTGTGTGTGTGTGTGTGTGTGTGTCTGGCAGCCTGCCATGGCTTCCTGTAATACTACAGATCAATTATTCCCAGTCGTTCCATTAATAATCCAGTCAGTCTGTCCCAGTGGGAGAAGAAGCTGGGAACAGTAAACCATTGTATCCCTCTCTCCATCCATCCATCTCTCTCTCTCCGCTCCTCTAGCCTCTATTTCTCTCCCTCTCTGCACTAAGTGCTCTCGCCGACCGTTCTGATTATGAGTTCCTTCCACCTATCTGTCAGTCAGGTCAGACAGATAGGTTGCACACATAGGTCTACAGAGCTGAGGTACAGTTGAAGTCGGAAGTTTACATACACTTAGGTTGGAGTCATTAAAACTCGTTTTTCAACCACTCCACAAATTTCTTGTTGACAAACTTTAGTTTTGGCAAGTCGGTTAGGACATCTACTTTGTGCACGACACAAGTAATTTTTCCAACAATTGTTTACAGACAGATTATTTCACTTATAATTCACTGTATCACAATTCCAGTGGGTCAGAAGTTTACATACACTAAGTTGACTGTGCCTTTAAACAGCTTGGAAAATTCCAGAAAATGATGTCTTGGCTTTAGAAGCTTCTGATAGGCTAATTGACATCATTTGAGTCAATTAGAGGTGTACCTGTGGATGTATTTCAAGGCCTACCTTCAAACTCAGTGCCTCTTTGCTTGACATCATGGGAAAATCAAAAGTAATCAGTCAAGACCTCAGAAAAATAATTGTAGACCTCCACAAGTCTGGTTCATCCTTGGGAGCAATTTCCAAACGCCTGAAGGTACCATGTTCATCTGGAAAAACAAAAGTACGCAAGTATAAACACCATGGGACCATGCAGCCGTCATACCGCTCAGGAAGGAGACGCGTTCTGTCTCCTAGAGATGAATGTACTTTGGTGCGAAAAGTGCAAATCAATCCCAGAACAACAGCAAAGGACCTTGTGAAGATGCTGCAGGAAACAAGTACAAAAGTATCTATATCTACAGTAAAACTAGTCCTATATCGACATAACCTGAAAGGCCGCTCAGCAAGGAAGAAGTCACTGCCCCAAAACCGCCATAAAAAAGCCAGACTACGGTTTGCAACTGCACATGGGGACAAAGATTGTACTTTTTGGAGAAATGTCCTCTGGTCTGATGAAACAAAAATAGAACTGTTTGGCCATAATGAACATCGTTAGGTTTGGAGGAAAAAGGGGGAGGGTTGCAAGCCAAAGAACACCATCCCAACCGTGAAGCACGGGGGTGGTAGCATCATGTTGTGGGGTTGCTTTGCTGCAGGAGGGACTGGTGCACTTCACAAAATAGATGGCATTATGAGGGAGGAAAATTATGTGGATATATTGAAGCAACATCTCAAGACATCAGTCAGGAAGTTAGAGCTTGGTCGCAAATGGGTCTTCCAAATGGACAATGACCCCAAGCATACTTCCAAAGTTGTGGCGAAATGGCTTAAGGACAACAAGGTCAAGGTATTGGAGTGGCCATCACAAAGCCCTGACCTCAATCCTATAGAAAATGTGTGGGCAGAACTGAAAAAGCGTGTACGAGCAAGGAGGCCTACAAACCTGACTCAGTTACACCAGCTCTGTCTGGAGGAATGGGCCAAAATTCACCCAACTTATTGTGGGAAGCTACCCGAAACGTTTGACCAAAGTTAAACAATTTAAAAGCAATGCTACCAAATACTAATTGAGTGTATGTAAACTTTTGACCCACTGGGAATGTGCTGAAAGAAATAAAAGCTGAAATAAATCGTTCTCTCTACTATTATTCTGACATTTCACATTCTTAAAATAAAGTGGTGATCCTAACTCACTTAAGACAGGGAATTTTTACTAGGATTAAATGTCAGGAATTGTGAAATACTGAGTTTATGTCAGGCGGTGGGTGTAGCTGGTGCATGAAGTCATGCGCAGGAGAGCAGAGATGAGTGTCACGGTTGTCGTCTGGAATGGAGGACCAAAACGCAGCAGGAATGTGGATGCTCATCTTGATATTTATTTGAAATCAAAGTGAACACCAAAAGAACAAAACAACGAACTCACGAACAACAAAACAGTCTTGTAAGGGTCACACAGGCAAAACAAGAAACAATCTCCCACAAACACTAAAACAAACAATTACCCATATATAGGACTCTCAATCAGAGGCAACGAGAAACACCTGCCTCCAATTGAGAGTCCAGCACCCAAACCTAAACATAGAAAACCTAAACTAGACAACATGCAGAAATACAACCTAGAACAACTAATCTAGAACATACACCCAAAACCCAGGAACACATACATCAAACACCCCTCTCTAACACTCACAAAACCCCCATCATACAAAACAAACATCCCTCTGCCACGTCCTGACCAAAATACTAAACAACTACTCCCTCTGCTGGTCAGGACGTGACAATGAGTGAACAACGCACTTTACTTGAGAAATAGCACACAGTAAACATACCAATGTGCGAACAATAACAGTTGCCACAAAACACGGGTGAAAGCAGCACCCGGAAAAAACCAGCCGGAAACGTACCGACCTGAACAATAAACAATCACACACAAAGACATGGGGGAAACAGAGGGTTAAATACATGACCAGTAATTGGGAAATGAAAACCAGGTGTGGGAAACAAAGACAAAACCAATGGAAAATGAAAAGTGTATCGGCGATGGCTAGAAGACCGGCGATGTCAACCGCCGAGCGCCGCCCAAACAAGGAGAGGAACCGACTTCGGTGGAAGTCGTGACAGTACCCCCCCTTGATGCGCGGCTCCAGCAGTGTGCCAACGCCGGCCTAAGGGACGACCCGGAGGGCGAGGCGCAGGGCGATCCGGACGGAGACGGTGGAACTCCCGCAGCATTGAAGGGTCCAACACGTCCTCCACCAGAACCAAGCATCTCTCCTCCGGACCGTACCCCTCCCACTCCACGAGGTACTGAAGGCCACTTGCCCGACGCCTCGAGTCCAGTATAGATCGAACTGAATACGCTGGTGCCCCCTCAATGTCCAGAGGGGGCAGAGGAACCTCCCGCACCTCAGACTCCTGGAGCGGACCAGCCACCACCGGCCTGAGGAGAGACACATGGAACGAGGGTTTAATATGATAATCGGGGGGAAGCTGTAACCTGTAACATACCTCGTTCAGTCTCCTCAGGACTTTAAATGGCCCCACAATCCGCGGACCCAGCTTCCGGCAGGGCAGACGGAGGGGCAGGTTACGGGTCTAGAGCCAGACCCTGTCCCCCGGTGCGAACACCGGGACCTCACTGCGGTGACGATCTGCGCTGGATTTCTGGCACAGCACGGCCCGCTGAAGGTGAACATTAGCGCCGTCCCATGTCTCCTCCGCACATCTGAACCAGTCGTCCACCGCAGGAGCCTCGATCTGGCTCTGATGCCAAGGCGCCAGAACCGGCTGGTACCCCAGTCCGCACTGGAGGGGGGAGAGGTTAGTGGAGGAGTGGCGGAGCGAGTTCTGGGCAATCTCTGCCCAGGGCACGAACGCCGTCCACTCTCCCGGCCGGTCCTGGCAATAAGACCTCAGAAACCTACCCACATCCTGGTTCACTCTCTCCACCTGCCCGTTACTCTCAGGGTGAAAACCCGAGGTAAGGCTGTTCCATGAACGCCCTACAGAGCCTCGATGTGAACTCTGGACCCCGATCAGACACTATATCCTCAGGCACCCCGTAGTGCCGGAAGACGTGTGTAAACAAGGCCTCTGCAGTCTGTAGGGCCGTAGGGAAACCGGGCAAAGGGAGGAGACGACAGGACTTACAAAAACGATCCACAACGACCAGGATCGTGGTGTTACCCTGTGAAGGAGGAAGATCGGTCAGGAAATCCACTGACAGGTGCGACCACAGCCGTTGTGGAACGAGTGAGGGTTGTAACTTACCTCTGGGCAGTTGCCTAGGAGCCTTGCACTGGGCGCACACTGAGCAGGAGGAAACATAAACCCTCATGTCCTTGGCAAAAGTGGGCCACCAGTACTTAGCCAGCAGGTTATCCAACCGAATGGACAGGTCCACCAGCTGGTTGAAAGTGAGGGTGGTGTCCCTGCAGGCCAACTCCCGATGGACGTCCTCGCGCAAACTGCAACGATAGTGGTCGATCAGGGCCCTGCCGTTCCACCTCACGCCAGTGGCCAGGGTCCGGAAGTCCAGAGCGAACTCCTGGGTGCTCGTCCCCTGCCTCAGATGTACGAGACGTTCACCCACCGCTCTACCCTCAGGCGGGTGGTCGAAGACTGTCGAAGACTGTCGAAGACTGCGGTGGGTGAAATCTTCGAAGTGGTCCAGCGCCACATCTCCTTCCCCCCACACGGTGTTGGCCCACTCCAGGGCTCTCCCTGAGAGGCATGAGACGAGGGCGGACACCCTCTCTCGGTCCGAAGGCGCCGGGTGGACGGTTGCTAGGTAGAGCTCCAGCTGTAATAGGAAACCCTGACATTGTGCAGCCGTCCCATCATACTCCCTAGGAAGGTCAAGACGAATCCCACTGGGACCGGGTGAAAGAGGGGCGAGTAGTGTAGACCTTGTTTGAGCTGGCGGAGGCGCTGGAGGACCTCCCTTTCTCTCCCAGCGATTCATAGTCTGTAGAACGCGGTCCATGGTGGCGCCGAGATGATGGAGCATCGTCGCTTGCTCCTGGACGCGCTCCTTGACCCCAATAACAGGGGTACCTGCTCCTGCTGACTCCGTGACGTTTCTTGTGTGATTCTGTCAGGCAGTGGGTGTAGCTGGTGCATGAAGTCAGGCGCAGGAGAGTAGAGATGAGTGAACAACGCACTTTACTTGAGAAATAGCACACAGTAAACATATCAATGTGCGAACAATAACAGTTGCCACAAAACGAGGGTGAATACAGCACCCGGAAAAAACCAGCCGGAAACGTACCGACCTGAACAATAAACAATCACACACAAAGACATGGGGGAAACAGAGGGTTAAATACATGACCAGTAATTGGGAAATGAAAACCAGGTGTGTGGGAAACAAAGACAAAACCAATGGAAAATGAAAAGTGTATCGGCGATGGCTAGAAGACCGGCGACGTCGACCGCCGAGCGCCGCCCGAACAAGGAGAGGAACCGACTTCAGCGGAAGTCGTGACAGTTTAAATGTATTTGGCTAAGGTGTATGTAAACTTCTACCTTCAACTGTATGTGCCTGCTGACCTATGTTCAAATAATATTTGAAATAATTTAAAATAGTTTAGCTGTGCTTGATTGAGCTTGCCAGTTGCAATGGAATCAAGCTAAAACAAACACTCAAAGTATTTCAATATTTAAAATAGTATTTGAACCTGGGTCTGGTGGCTTCACTCACTGGTGGGATTTTACTGAACCTTAGTTTTTGTTTTTCTGTTTCCCACAAGTATCTTATGAGCATAATATGAAGGAGGTTGCTTTACGGCATAGACATCCATTGATCCATTAAATTAATTCAGAGATTCAGTGGTGTTTATTATCGCTGACCTTTAATAGTGAGCATTAAAAATTGATTCTGCTCGGGAGTGGACATTCTACTTCACAGACATGATACAGACACTGAACTGGGAAATGCACAGGAAAAAGGAAAATATGTCTGTACAGCATGTCTGGCAACAAACTACTTTCAATGTCTAAAACAGTTAGCACTTAGAGTGAAAGCAGTGGAGTGCAGTGTAAAGAGAGCAGGAAAGAGTAGACCCAACTCTCACACCGCAGGTAGCTCATCTTGAAACAGAAATCGATCAAGAGATATGGAGTGCGGAGTGCTTGCCTGTGTGGCTATGTGTATTATGAATAAAGCATAAGACATAATAACGTCTGTCTTTCAAAATTAGCTTTTCATCATTGTCTGGGTAGAAAATAGAGAAACCCATCCTCCATTCCCAGGTTTTTCTTCTACCCCTACTCCCCAGACGATGACAGATTACAATACGGTACCAAGCTAGTTTTATCCCTGAGAGAAGATTAGCATTAGCATATTTTAGCATCCATTCTTATTAAGCCAGGGAGAGGATTAGCTTAGCATTAGTAGTAGCACTTCCAATCTCAACACTTTCTGATCTAAGGCCACTTCTTCATCTTCTTCTTCATCTTCATCTATTCTTAGTCAAAGAGATTCATTGATTACATGTATTTTGCTCATTATCTAGCTGCTCGCCCACGTGTGTGCTGCTTTAACAAGCTCGTCAGCAGGGGCACAGCCCAGACCTCGTTAAGGTTCGTTAAGGAGAGCCTTAATTGCTGAGTCTCACCATCACACTGCGTTTCTGCAACCGGTCTTCAAAGCGCTGCTGCGCTGACTCACGCTGTCTCTCTTTGGACTGGATCCCCACACACATTACACAGTAGCTCTATTGTCTCTTAAGTCATACACATGTCACACAACACACAACATTACACATATAAACATGTACATCTATGAATACACGCTCTCACAGACACACACATACTCATATTATAGCCGCACACATGGCCGTCATAGCCTATAATTTCATCTCTGCCTGTACACTCAGTCCCCTCTCTGCTTTTTTCCTCCATGCTCATACTATCCTCTATCTCTTCACTGCTCCACTGGTGACAGCGTGATAATGACTGTAGTAGATAGATAGGATGAGTACAGACATTACTTTCGCTCCATGTATATGTGGGCTTTATGTGTGAATTAAAAACAAAACAAGGCTTTTTTACTCAAGTCTCCAATGAATTAGCACTAAAAGGAATGCAAATTGGCAAAACATAAAATAAAAAAATGGATAAATACTTCTGAAAGTGTGTGAGCGTGTGGGCATTAAGGCCCCAGTAAACTCAGGGAAGGCACAGGGGAGCAGGAGTGTTGAATTAAGACTTCAGAAGCGTCACATCCCTCATTAAACACACAGCAAGGAGTCGTCAGGGGCCTGAGCGGACCACACACACAGTTAGGATTTGGTTTATCCACTAGTCATTTCAGTGACAGTTAGTAACAGAAAAGTGCTACAGACCCATATCACAGAGCCAGATGAGGCGTCATGTACTTTGATGTTTTCAAGGGTCACTGATGGGCAAATCTTATCTCTTGGATGTAATTCTGAGATATTGAACTATATATTGTATATTTTCATCCTCTCGCCTTCAGTTTCAATGAGCACGTCTTGCCCTCCTCCACTCCTCTCTGTTACAAAGATGTGTTTATCAGGCCTGGTTTCAAATACTATTTGCAATGATTTCAAATACTTAATCTGAGCTTGCCTGGTTTTATGAACCAATAGAATAGTCCCAAAGATAGAAAACCCAGACAATCTGGCATTCCTCGCAGGCTAGATGAAATGCTGAAAGTATTTTAAAGATTTCAAATAGTATTTGAACCCAGGTTGGGTGTTTAAGAAGCCCAGCGCAGGGTCACAAACCTAACGATTGGACCTGATACATTTTCTGCTCTGTCAACATTCATTAGACAGCAGCTGCTTCTCCTCTTAGCTGTGTGACAACAGGAGGAGACTGACTGGAGACTGAACCTCTTGAAGACAGATCTGAGACCAGGGTAGACATGACTGTAAGACACAGAGACACACATGGAGGGAGGGGAGGAAGGGGAGGGGAGAAAGAGGACAAAAGAGAGAAAGAAAGGGAGAGAAGGGAACAATGAGAGTGAAATTTGTGTGTGTGAGAGAGAGAGAGAGAGAGAGAGAGAGAGAGAGATACAGGGGGAGAAAGAGAGGACATAAAATAAGAGAGGGAGAGAAGAGAACTGAAAGAGATGGAGATAGAGAAGGAGAGAGAGTGTGAGAGAGAGAGAGAGAGAGAGAGAGAGAGAGAGAGAGAGAAAAGAGAAAGCGAAGGAGAGAGAAACAGGATATAATTTGGAGAAGTTTAGCTCCAGGTGATAATTGTGGTAGCTGTTGCTGAGGGAGATATGTCTACCCTGGAGCCATATGTCAGGCACTAGTGTTTACAACACTGACATTACAGTAACAAGGTAACAGATGAGCAGATGGGCATTTTGGGCAGAATTCTATCATTGCTATTGACTTATTTGACCATGGACTTGTATAATGCTAATATGAATTAGGTGGTTCGAGCCCTGAATGCTGATTGGCTGACAGCTGTGGTATATCAGACCGTATACCACGGGTATGACAAAACATTACTGCTCTAATTACATTGGTAACCAGTTTATAATGGCCTCAGGGGTTTGTGGTATATGGCCAATATACCACGGCTAAGGGCTGTGTACAGGCATTCCGCGTTGCGTTGTGCTTAAGAACAGACCTTAGCCGTGGTATATTGGCCATATACCACACCTCCTCGGGTACATTGCACCAACAAGCCAGATTATACAAATGCTGTATTTCTCCAATGATCTAAACCAGTGCAATAATCGGTAATTCTTTACAACTTTATAACAGCTATATAGCACATTATAATTTTTGTCATGAGTAGTTTTAAATAGTTATGAGTAATGGCATCAGATGCTATAAAACTAGTTTGGATGTTATATGACTATTCATCCTGTTGTCCTCTAATGTCAACTTTTAATAACAACTGCTATTACACTGTATGCATGACAACTCTCCCTCAACGTCAGCAAGACAAAGGAGCTGGTCGTCGACTACAGGAAACGGAGGGCCAATCACGCCCCATCCACATCGTTGGGGCTGTAGTGGAGTGGGTCGAGAGCTTCAAGTTTCTTGGTGTCCACATTTCTAAGGAATTAGCATGTTCCACATACACCGATATAGTCATGAAGAAGGCATGACAACACCTTCTCGGGAGGCTGAAAATATTTGGCATGGGCCCTCTTATCCTCAAAACGTTCTACAGCTGCACCATTAAGAGCATCTTGACTGGCTGAATCAACGCTTGGTATGGCAATTGCTTGGCATCCGACCGCAAGGCGCTACAGAGGGTAGTGCACACGGCCCAGTACATCACTGGGGCCCGAGCTCTCTGCCATCCAGGACCTCTCTATACTAGGCGGTGTCAGAGGAAGGCCCCAAAAAGTGTCAAAGATCAAGTCATAGACTGTTCTGGAACCAACAGGACCCTGGAACCAACAGGACACTGGAACCAACAGTCTAGAACCAACAGGGCCCTGAACAGCTTCTACCCCCAAGCCATGAGACTGCTAAATAGTTAACCAAATAGCTACCCGGGGACTACCTAACGTTGACCCTATTTTCACTCTTTTGACTCTGTCACGTCCTGACCAGCAGATGGAGCTGTTGTAGTAGTTTTGGGGTCAGGACGTGGCAGTCTTGTGTGTGTGAATGTTCTGTGTTGGTCTTGTGACTTCTGATCAGGAACAGCTGGGGATCGTTGTTCCTGATTGGGAGTCATATATGTAGGAGTATGTTTGTCACTTGGTTTTGTGGGTAGTTGTTTTTGCACTGCGTTTGTGAGCCTGCAAAACTGTTCGTGTCGTGAGTACTGTCTATTATTTTGTTTTTCCTGTGGATGCCCTTTCGTTTTACCATTAAAAGCATGAGTATCCACAAACCTGCTGCGCCTTGGTCCTATTCTCTCCCATACGACATTTTCTGTGAGGAGTACGACATTTTCTGTGACAGAACTACCCACCACCAAAGGACCAAGCAGCGGACGAACGAGGAGGAAGGATGGACCTGGGAGGACAAGTTAATGGTAAAACGAAAGGGCATCCACAGGAAAAACAAAATAATAGACAGTACTCACGACACGAACAGTTTTGCAGGCTCACAAACGCAGTGCAAAAACAACTACCCACAAAACCAAGTGACAAAAATACTCCTACATATATGACTCCCAATCAGGAACAACGATCCCCAGCTGTTCCTGATCAGGAGTCACAAGACCAACACAGAACATTCACACACACAAGACTGCCACGTCCTGATCCAAAAACTACTACAACAGCTCCATCTGCTGGTTAGGACGTGACAGTACCCCCCCCCCCCCCCTCAAGGTGCAGACCCCGGAATGCACCTAACAGAAAACACCAACAAACAAAATCCCCAACAAAACCCATAAACAATAACCCCTAAACAATAAGGGAGGGAAGGGAGGGTGGCTGCCGTCAACGACGGCACTGTGCTACACCCTCCCTCCCCAACCCACCTATCCTGGAGGTGGCTCAGGTGCAGGACGTGGACCTTGCTCCACCCTCGGTGTTGCCCACTTCGGTGGCGCCGATAGCTGCGCCGGGCAGACGGGCCACTCGGGCTGGGCCGGAGGACAGGAGGGCCACTCGGGCTGGGCCGGAGGACAGGAGGGCCACTCGGGCTGGGCCGGAGGACAGGAGCGCCACTCGGGCTGGGCCGGAGGACAGGAGGGCCACTCGGGCTGATCCTGACTGACGGGCCACTCTGGCAGCTCCGGGCAGTCTGGCCACTCTGGCAGCTCCGGGCAGTCTGGCCACTCTGGCAGCTCCGGGCAGTCGGGCCACTCTGGCAGCTCCGGGCAGTCGGGCCACTCTGGCAGCTCCGGGCAGTCGGGCCACTCTGGCATCTCCGGGCAGACGGGCCACTCTGGCATCTCCAGGCAGACGGGCCACTCTGGCGGCTCCTGACTAGCGGGCGGCTCTGGCGGCTCCTGACTAGCGGGCGGCTCTTGCGACTCCTGACTGGCGGGCAGCTCTGGTGACTCCTGACTGGCGGGCAGCTCTGGCGACTTACGACTGGCGGGCAGCTCTGGCGACTTACGACTGGCGGGCAGCTCTGGCGACTCTTGACTGGCGGGCAGCTCTGGTGACTCTTCACTGGCGTGCAGCTCTGGTGACTCCTGACTGGCGGGCAGCTCTGGCGACTTACGACTGGCGGGCAGCTCTGGCGACTTACGACTGGCGGGCAGCTCTGGTGACTTACGACTGGCGGGCAGCTCTGGTGACTGTTGACTGGCGGGCAGCTCTGGTGACTGTTGACTGGCAAGGCTGGGCTGACGCACTAGACGCCTGATGCGTGGGGCTGGTACTAGATGTGCCAACCTGGAGACACGCACCTCATGGCTAGTGCGGGGAGCTGGCCTGGGGCTCCATCCTTGCCCCGTCAAACAGCCCTTGTGCCCCCCCCAAAAAAAAATATTGGGGCTGCCTCTCGGGTTCCTTTAGCTCCCTTAAAAGCATGAGTATCCACAAACCTGCTGCGCCTTGGTCCTATTCTCTCCCATACGACATTTTCTGTGAGAAGTACGACATTTTCTATGACAGACTCATCACATACGCTGCTGATAGTGTTTATTATCTATCCTGTTGCCTTGTCACTACACCCCTACCTATATGTACATTGAGGGGGAAAAGTATTTGATCCCCTGCTGATTTTGTTCGTTCGCCCACTGACAAAGAAATGATCAGTCTATAATTTTAATGGTAGGTGTATTTGAACAGTGAGAGACAGAATAACAACAAAAATGTCAAAAATGTTATAAATTGATTTGCATTTTAATGAGGGAAATAAGTATTTGACCCCTCTGCAAAACATGATTTAGTACTTGGTGACAAAACCCTTGTTGGCAATCACAGAGGTCAGACATTTCTTGTAGTTGGCCACCAGGTTTGCACACATCTCAGGAGGGATTTTGTCCCACTCCTCTTTGCAGATCTTCTCCAAGTCATTAAGTTTTCGAGGCTGACGTTTGGCAACTCGAATCTTCAGCTCCCTCCACAGATTTTCTATGGGATTAAGGTCTGGAGAGTGGCTAGGCCACTCCAGGACCTTCATGTGCTTCTTCTTGAGCCACTCCTTTTGTTGCCTTGGCCGTGTGTTTTGGGTCATTGTCATGCTGGAATACCCATCCATGACCCATTTTCAATGCCCTGGCTCAGAGAAGGAGGTTCTCACCCAAGATTTGACGGTACATGGCCCCGTCCATCGTCCCTTTGATGCGGTGAAGTTGTCCTCTTCCCCTTAGCAGAGAAACACCCCCAAAGCGTAATGTTTCCACCTCCATGTTTGACGGTGGGGATGGTGTTCTTGGGGTCATAGGCAGCATTCTTTCTCCTCCAAACACGGCGAGTTGAGTTGATGCCAAAGAGCTCCATTTTAGTCTCATCTGACCACAACACTTTCACCCAGTTGTCCTCTGAATCATTCAGATGTTCATTGGCAAACTTCAGACGGGCATGTATATGTGCTTTCTTGAGCAGGGGGACCTTGCGGGCGCTGCAGGATTTCAGTCCTTCACGCCGTAGTGTGTTACCAATTGTTTTCTTGGTGTCTATGGTCCCAGCTGCCTTGAGATCATTGACAAGATCCTCCCGTGTAGTTCTGGGCTGATTCCTTACCGTTCTCATGATCATTGCAACTCCACGAGGTGAGAACTTGCATGGAGCCCCAGGCCGAGGAAGATTGACAGTTCTTTTGTGTTTCTTCCATTTGCGAATAATCACACCAACTGTTGTCACCTTCTCACCAAGCTGCTTGACGATGGTCTTGTAGCCCATTCCAGCCTTGTGTAGGTCTACAGTCTTGTCCCTGACATCCTTGGAGAGCTCTTTGGTCTTGGCCATGGTGGAGAGTTTGGAATCTGATTGATTGATTGCTTCTGTGGACAGGTGTCTTTTATACAGGTAACAAACTGAGATTAGGAGCACTCCCTTTAAGAGTGTGATCTTAATCTCAGCTCGTTACCTGTATAAAAGACACCTGGGAGCCAGAAATCTTTCTAATTGAGAGGGGGTCAAATACTTATTTGCCTCATTAAAATGCAAATCAATTTATAAGATTTTTGACATGCGTTTTTCTGGATTTTTTGTTGTTGTTATTCTGTCTCTCACTGTTCAAATAAACCTACCATTAAAATTATAGACTGATCATTTCTTTGTCAGTGGGCAAATGTACAAAGTCAGCAGGGGATCAAATACTTTTTTCCCTCACTGTAGATAAACCATCAAGTCGTGTACAGGTCAAGTCTGATGAAAAATAACCTTAGAAGTAAATGCTATAGATCTGATCTCTCTATCTGTTTTCTCAACCCGTGCTGAACAGATTGATCTGAAGATGAAGGATGGTGGACACTCAGATCAACAGCAACACACACAAGCACGTACCAACGCAATCACAAATACACACACACACACACACACACACACACACACACACACACACACACACACACACACACACACACACACACACACACACACACACACACACACACACACACACACACAGGTGCGGATCAGTGACCTATAATCATGGTGCTTCATGCCTTTTTGTCTGCAACCAGGAATAGCCACAACATTGACAGTTTGTCTGTGGCAGCGGTGCTGAAAGCTCTGCAAGGGGTGATCTCTCAGGTTAATCTGATCACGACTGCCTTGTCCATACATTTGCATTAGCCACAGATCAATACACCTTTATCTTCTACTGGGTGGTGATTGGAGGGTACGATACAGTCCTGTTTCCCGGGATACCAGACATACCTGTGGAGAGAGGCTGTATAGAAGGCTAAGAGGCTACTCCTCTCTGGTCGGGAGTAGATTGGATCTCTATTGATGATAGCCTGCCATTCTGATTGGATTATATATACCTTTAGAAAACCCTTGTGCTAGTGTTTATTCAGAGAATTGGAGACATGTCGACGTTTGCATGCTGTGGGTGTACATGTGTATGCGGCGCTGTAGTGTGTGTGCGTGCGTGTGTGTTTGTGTGCGTGCGTGCGGGTGTGCGTGTGTGTGTGTGCTCATGTGAGAACGAAAAGTGAATTTTCTGAGAAAAGACAGGACAAATCTAATGTGAGGTCAATACAGATCAAATCTATTTTTACACAGAAAAAGCCCTGTATAATTAACTGATGTAATGGGTGGCACAAATGAGAGGAGAGAGGAAGAAAGAGAGAGGGGGTATAGAAAAAGAGAAGAGGGAGAGAAAAAAAAGAGAAAGAGAAAGAGAGAGAAAGAACTATTCTCCTCTAAGTGGTCGTTCAATACCTGTTATGTGAGTTGGAAAGTGCAGCTAATGGAAAATCAAAGAGCTATTGTTCCCGTCAGAAAAGTATAAGAGCCACTGGTGTACCAGACACGCCAGCGGGCTGGGGCCCACGAGCTCTGGGGGAACATGCGCCTGTCATAAATGTCTATTTTATTTTTTAGATGTAAATCATTTTGACTGTAACCCTCCAAAATGTCATTCATAGATCTTTTTAATTTCCATATGTACTAGGAAGATAAGTATGTATTTATTTATTGTGCTTTAAAAATGTGACTGATCAAAGTGCCTCAGGCCTTGAAAAAGAATTGAACTGACTGAAAGTAAGGGGATGTCGTTGAGCAAATCCCGTGGTCGAGGCCACCACAGCGCCAGTGCATTGAGTAAAGCTTACTCAGGTGTTCAAAAGCGCATATCAGACCGAGAACCTAATGCTTCATTCTTAGGTAGTTCTATATGAGTTTTAGTTTAGAAAATGATCTCTCGGTGGAAGCAACAGTTGCAGGGATGGTTAAAAATAGCTTGATTGCCTTAGCAACATCAGGGAAACTGGGCAGAAGGGAGTGGTGCTTCAAATACAGCAATTCTGCAACATCTTTAATTGAGCCTCTCGCGTTCCCCTTAATTGCCGGCCTCAACACATCATGGAAAGAGATTAACTGTATACTGTAGGAAGCTCTGGGACAGGTCGTCTGGATATTGGACAGCCAATAAATTGGCAGATACAAACCGATCATCTTTAGCGGACAACACTTCTTCAGGGCTCAAACAAAAAAAGATTTTACGATTTTCTTCAGTGTTTGGGTTGTGTGGTTGCAATATCAACAGTCCCTTATCTCTGGTATATCTTGTCATGTATTATTCAAGAGTAAGTTCTAATGGTGTGCAGCACAATGGACATATAATGCATAGTGTCTCAGGAGGATTTCAGAAGACCAGGGGAGTCTCTCAAGTTGGATTTAATTAAAATGTGTAGGCTATTAGCCAGACAAAACCATAAATAGTTCAACAATAAATAGTGTCTAAATTGATCCTAGTTTATAAATAGCAGTTTAAACACTTTCTAGAGCCCATTTCCGCTCCCCCGCGGAAATCTAACTAGCATACATTTGAAAACTATAAAAATCCATCTGTTTAAGCTACATAGTATATCAGATTTGTTTTAGTATGGGTTCCGTCTCAATCCACCGAATCCGCCAATATCAGCCTTCCGCATCTGTAATGAAAGGTGGCAGAGCTACAGCAGTGTTTTTCAGACAATGAGACATCTCGAAAAATCGGTCTTCTCACAAAAAGGTCTGTAGCGTCTGCACGGTTTTGCCTATAAACTATTATGACCCCTATATGGAATGGTAAGTCTCTCAGGAACATATATACATGTCGTCTGAAGTAGCACGGTGTCACGGTTCTTGAAAAGAGGAGCGGACCAAAGTGCAGCGTGTGTGTCGTTCCACATTTTATTTATACTGTGAAACTATGAAATACATAAATAAACTTGAAATATAAAAAAACAACAAACCGTGACACAGAGTGAAACAGACACAACTCAAAACTAATCTCCCACAAAACCCAGGTGGAAAAACCCCTACATAAGTATGATCTCCAATTAGAGACAACGAGGACCAGCTGCCTCTAATTGGAGATCATCCCAAACAAACCCAACATAGAAATATAATACTAGAACCTGAACATAGAAATACAAAACATAGTAAAACACCCCCTGTCACGCCCTGACCTACTCTACCATAGAAAATAACATCTTACTATGGTCAGGACGTGACACCCGGTATTGGGAAGTATATATGGAAGTAGTTTAGTGCCAACAAAAGGGATTAAATATGTATCCCAAAAAAATGTGTTTTCTGATATTTTCTATATCTCTCAGATATAGGACAGACACTTCAAAACAAACTTCCTTTAGTTTTTTTGAGGGGAACTATCTGTTTTGCCATGTATGAATCTGTCATTCAATGCTAATATCAGTAAGGCCAATTTCAATGTTTCATCAAATGTTTTACCAGTTAAAAGTTTTGACACATCTACTTATTCATAGGTTTTTCTTTATTTGTACTATTTTCTACATTGTAGAATAATAGTGAAGGCATCAAAACTATGAAATAACACATATGGAATCATGTAGTAACCAAAAAGGTGTTAAACAAATGAAAATATATTTGAGATTTGAAATTCTTCAAAGTAGCCAAACTTTGCCTTGATGACAGCTTTGCACACTCTTGGCATTCTCTCAACCAGCTTCACGAGATAGTCACCTGGAATATATTTCATTTAACAGGTGTGTGTCACGTCTTGACCATAGAAAGCTGTTATTTTTTGTGGTAGAGTAGGTCAGGGCGTGACAGGGGGGTATTCTAGTTTAGTTTTTCTATGTTGTCATGTTCTAGTTTTGTATTTCTATGGTGGGTTTTGTTTGGGATGATCTCCAATTAGAGGCAGCTGGTCATCGTTGTCTCTAATTGGAGATCATACTTAAGTAGGTGTTTTTTCCACCTGGGTTGGTGGGAGATTGGTTTTGAGTTAGTGTATGTTTCACCTCTGCGTCACGGTTTGTTGTTTTGTTATTCAGTTTATTTATATGTATTGCATCGTTTCACAGTTCAATAAAAATGTGGAACGATAATCACGCTGCACTTTGGTCCGTTCCTTCCTATGACAGCCATGACAGAATCTCCCACCACCAAAGGACCAAGCGGCGTGGTATGGACCAGTGGACTATTGAGGAGATAAGGAGGAGTATATCCAGGGCTTTGGAGGAATTAGGGGCAGGAGAAAAGTGCCTCCCATGGGAACAGGTGGAGGCAGCGAGAGCACGGCAACAAGGGAAGCACAAGAGGCAGCCCCCCCCCAAAAAATTGGGGGGCACACGGGGAGATTGGCAGAGTCAGGTTGGAGACCTGAGCCAACTCCTTGTGCTTACAGTGGGGAGCGAGTGAATGAGCAAGCACCGCGTTATGTGGTGATTCGCACTGTGTCGCCAATGCGCATTCACAGCCCGGTGCGCTCTGTGCCTGCCCCACGTACCAGGACTCCAGTGAGTCTATCCAGCCTGGTACGCCCTGTACCTGCTCCTCGCACTTGCCCTGAGGTGTGTGTTACCAGTCTGGGACCACCTGTGCCAGCCCCAGGCTTCAGGTCTCTAGTGCGCCTGCCCAGTCCGGTGTGTCCTGTTCCTGCTCCTCGCACTCGCCCTGAGGTGCGTGTTACCAGTCTGGCGCCACCAGTGCCAGCCCCATGCATCAAGCCTCCAGTGCGCCTTCCCAGTCCAGAGCTTCCGGCGACAGTTCCCAGTCCAGAGCTTCCGGCGACAGTTCCCAGTCCAGAGCTTCCGGCGATGTCCCCCAGTCTGGAGCCTCCAGTGACGGTCCCTAGTCCGGTGAGACCTGTTCCGGCTCCACGTAAGAAGCCTCCAGTGATGATCCATGGTCTGACGCCTCCAGTGATGATCCATGGCCCGGAGCCTGTAGTGATGATCCATGGCACGAAGCCTCCAGTGATAATCCATGGCCCGGAGCCTCCAGTGATAATCCATGGCAAGAAGCCTGTAGGGATGATCCATGGCCCGGAGCCTGTAGGGATGATCCATGGCATGAAGCCTCCAGTGATAATCTATGGCCCGGAGCCTCCAGTGATGATCCATGGCACAAAGCCTCCAGTGGTGATCCATGGCATGGAGCCTGTAGTGATGATCCATGGCACGAAGCCTCCAGTGATAATCCATGGCCCGGAGCCTCCAGTGATAATCCATGGCAAGAAGCCTGTAGGGATGATCCATGGCCCGGAGCCTGTAGGGATGATCCATGGCACGAAGCCTCCAGTGATAATCTATGGCCCGGAGCCTCCAGTGATGATCCATGGCACAAAGCCTCCAGTGGTGATCCATGGCGTGGAGCCTGCAGTGATGATCCATGGCATGGAGCCTGCAGCGACGGCCCGCAGTCCAGAGTCTTCAGCAACGGCCCGCAGCCCAGAACCTCCAGCGACGGCCCGCAGCCCAGAACCTCCAGAGAAGGCCCGCAGCCCAGAACCTCAAGCGACGCTCTGCAGCCCAGAACCTCCAGCGGCGGTCTGCAGTCCAGAACCTCCAGCGGTGGCCTGCAGTACAGAGCCTCTGGCGATGATCTACAGTCCGGTTCCTCCGACGATCCATGGTCCGGTGGCACAAAAGCAGAGGGATCAGTGAGCGGAGCGAGGGTTACGCCCCGAACCGGAGCCGCCTCCTCTGTTGGAGGATCCACGGGATGTGAAGGTTCTGCTTGCTGCACCAGAGCCACCATAGACATTTGTCACCCTCCCTAACCCTCCCTTTTTTTATTTTTTTATTTTGTTGTGTAGGTGCATTCGGAGTCTGCACCTTTGGGGGGGTACTATCACGTCCTGACCATAGAAAGCTGTTATTTTCTATGGTAGAGTAGGTCAGGGCGTGACAGGGGGTTTTCTAGTTTAGTTTTTCTATGTTGTCATGTTCTAGCTTTGTATTTCTATGTTGGGTTTTGTTTGGGATGATCTCCAATTAGAGGCAGCTGGTCATCGTTGTCTCTAATTGGAGATCATAGTTTTTTCCACCTGGGTTGGTGGGAGATTGGTTTTGAGTTAGTGTATGTTTCACCTCTGCGTCACAGTTTGTTGTTTTGTTATTCAGTTTATTTATATGTATTGCATAGTTTCACAGTTCAATAAAAATGTGGAACGATAATCACGCTGCACTTTGGTCCGCTCCTTCCTACGACAGTGTGCCTTGTTAAAAGTTAATTTGTGGAATTTCTTTCCTTCTTAATGCGTTTGAGCCAATCAGCTGTGTTGTGACAAGGTAGAGTTGGTATACAGAAGATAGCCCTATTTGGTAAAAGACCAAGTCCATATTATGGCAAGAACAGTTCAAATAAGCAAGGAGAAATGACAGTCCATCATTACTTTAAGACATGAAGGTCAGTCAATGCGGAAAATTTCTTCAAGTGCAGTTGCAAAAAACATCAACGCTATGTTGAAACTGGCTCTCATGAGGACCGCTACAGGAAAGGAAGACTTGCTTGGGCTAAGAAACATGAGCAATGGACATTAGACCGGTGGAAATCTGTCCTTTGGTCTGACGAGTCAAATTTGAGATTTTTGGTTCCAACCGCCGTGTCTTTGTGAGATGCAGATTAGATGAACGGATGATCTCCACATGTGTGGTTCCCACCGTGAAGCATGGAGGAGGTGGTATGATGGTGTGGGGGTGCTTTGCTGGTGACACTGTCTGTGATTTATTTAGAATTCAAGGCACACTTAACCAGCATTGCTACCACAGCATTTTGCAGCGATATGCCATTCCATCTGGTTTGCGCTTAGTAGGACAATCATTCGTTTTTCAACAGGACAATGACCAAACACACCTCCAGGCTGGGTAAGGGCTAGTTGTCCAAGAAGGAGAGTGCTGGAGTGCTGCATCAGATGACATGGCCTCCACATTCTCCCGACCTCAACCCAATTCAGATGGTTTGGGATGATTTGGACAGCAGAGTGAAGGAAAAGCAGCCAACAAGTGCTGAGCATATGTGGGTAGTCCTTCAAGACTGTTGGAAAAGCATTCCAGGTGAAGCTCATTGAGAGAATGCCAAGAGTCTGCAAAGCTGTCATCAAAAGGGTGGCTACTTTGAAGAATCTAAAAAATGTAATATATTTTGATGTGTTTAAACACTTTTTTGGTTACTACATGATTCCATATGTGTTATTTCATAGATTTGATGTCTTCACTATTATTCTACAATGTAGAAATAGTAAAAATTAAGAAAAACTCTTGAACAAGTAGGTGTTCTAAAACCTTTGACCGGTAGTGCACATGTAGGTAGAGTTATTAAAGTGACTATGCATACTCCAGTGTTTAGAGTGTTTAGGCTAGTAACCAAAATGTTGCTGGTTCGATTCCCTGTTCCGAATAGATAAAACATATGCCGATGTGCCATTGAGCAAGGCACTTAATGTCACGCCCTGATCTGTTTCACCTGTCCTTGTGATTGTCTCCACCCCCTCCAGGTGTCGCTTATTTTCCCCAGTGTATTTATCCCTATGTTTCCTGTCTCTCTTTGCCAGTTTGTCTTGTATGTTTTCAAGTCAACCAGTGTTTTTCCCGTTTCCTGCTTTTTGCATTCTCCTTTTTCATGTCCTCCCGGTTTTGACCCTTGCCTGTTTCTGGACTTTGTACCCGCCTGCCTGACCATTCTGCCTGCCTTGACCACAAGTCTGTCTGCCACTCTGTACCTCTTGGACTCGGATCTGGTTTTGACCTTTTTGCCTGTCCACGACCATTCTCTTGTCTACCCCTTTGGATGAATAAACATTGTAAGACTCCAACCATCTGCCTCCTGTTGGGTCTCGCCTTGTGCCTTGATACTTAACCCTAATTTCTCCTCTAAGTCGCTCTGGATAAAAGCATCTGCTTAAAAACTAAAATGTAAAAGAATCCTTCTGTTCATAACGCAATTAGCCATATCTGCCAGGCTCCGCCTTGTGATTGATGGCCCGATGGATTAGTATGTATATTATGCTCTCCGATAATTGCATTTAGTGTGTGTGTCCGTGCGTATTAGCTAGGGAGGCAAGGTAGAATGAGGACACAGGCATAAGGCTTTGTGTGTGAAATCTTCAGTGCAAGCTGTGAACATATGACTCTTCATTCTTAGTGTAAGCCTGTATTACATTAACAGGTAGACAGGACATGTTTTATGTTATGTGTTCCCAGTGGAATCAGCCTATTAGAGTATGTGCATCAAAATCACGGGGCAACATCTGCAGTAATGTGAATTATACGTGGAATCGTTCACCTTGTCTCCCTCTCTCTTCCTCTCTCTCTTTCACTCACTATCTTTTTATCATCCCTCTCTCTCCCTCTTCCCTCCCTCTCACTTTCTCTTGCCCTTTCTCTCCCCCTTTTCTCTCTGCGTTGTCTCTTCAGCTCACCCATTTCTACCTGTCAATCATCTATGACCTAGCTTGAGACCGATTTTACAGCTGCATTGTGCATCATGTTACTAAGAGTGAGAATAAGCATTTATCCAATAGAGACATATCCACAGCAGCCAACTGACTGGCATCGATCAATCTATGTATTCATTGTGCATTAATTACGTTAATTGCTACTGCACATCCTCTCTTCCCCAGCTGATTCATGCTTGCACACGATCGTACGCACACGAACTTGCACATGCACACACAAACACACTCTATCTTCACTTAACTGGCTAGCAAAACATTTACACACTGCTCTATTTTGAGATTGGGGAAGATACGAGACACTTCAGAAATGTAATTCCCACAAACAAAAGAATGTTTGGATTAGTGATCACTAGCAAAGGACAAACGTACCAAGCAAACTACACGGAAAAATGTGCACTGGAATCCATAAAACAGGTCTCGATTCTGGTCTCAAGACCACATTTTGAGTTTCTCAGTCTTGTCTCTTTGTTCAGATACATTTGTATTTGGTTTTTACTCGGTCTCGGACAGTGAGGGCTCCTAGGTTTCGGACAGTGAGGACTCCTAATTTCTCCAGCGGAGACCAGCAGAGTAAAACACTCAATTATCAGCTTCCCTTCAATAAGCGCATAAAACTGCTTCACCAGGCCAAATAGACTATATATACAAAAGTATGTGGACACCCATTCAATTTAGTGGAGTCGGCTATTTCAACCACACCTGTTTCTGACAGATGTATAAAATCGAGCACACAGCCATGCAATCTCCATAAACAAACATTGGCAGTAGAATGTCCTTACTGAAAAGCTTAGTGACTTTCAACTTGGCACCGTCACAGGATGCCACCTTTCCAACAAGTCAGTTTGTCAAATTTCTGCCTTGCTAGAGCTGCCCCGGTCAACTGTAAGTGGTGTTATTGTGAAGTGGAAACGTCTAGGAGCAGCAACCGCTCAGCTTTGAAGTGGTAGGCCACACACGCTCACAGAACGGGAGAGCAGAGTGCTGAAGCGTGCAGCACGTAAAAATAGTCTGTCCTCGGTTGCAACACTCACTACCGAGTTCCAAACTGCCTCTAGAAGCAACATCAGCACAATACCTGTTCGTCGGACAAGCCTAAGATCCCCATACACAATGCCAAGCGTCGGCTGGAGTGGTGTAATGCTCAACGCTATTGGACTCTGGAGCAGTGGAAACATGTTCTCTGGAGTGATGAATCACACTTCACCACCTTGCAGTCCAACAGAAGAATGTGGGTTTGGCGGATGCCAGGAGAACGCTACCTGCCCAAATGCTTAGTGCCAGCTGTAAAGTTTAGTGGAGGAGTAATAATGGTCTAGGGCTTTTTTTCATGGTTCGGGCTAGGCCCCTTAGTTCCAGTGAAGAGAAATCTTAACGCTACAGCATACAATGACATTCGAGACGATTCTGTGCTTCCAACGTTATGGCAACAGTTTGGGAAAGGCCCTTTCCTGTTTCAGCATGACAGTGCCCCCGTGCACAAAGCGAGGCCCATATAGAAAAGATTTGTCGAGATTGGTGTGGAAGAACTGGACTGGCCTGCACAGAACCCTGACCTCAACCCCATCGAACATCTTTGGGATGAATTACAACGCCGGCTGTGTGCCTGACCTAATCACCAACATCAGTGCCCAACCTCACTAATGCTCTTGTGGCTGAATGGAAGCAAGTCCCTGCATCAATGTTCCAAGATCTAGTGGAAAGCTTTCTCAAAAGGGTGGAGAATATTATAGCAGCGAAGGGGGGGACCAACTCCATATTAATGCCCATGATTTTGAAATGAGATGTTCAACGAGGAGGTGTCTACATACTTTTGGTTATGTAGTGAATATATATACCTTTCTTGATACATTAATACCTGAACAGCCTTCATATTTATTATATGCATGTTTGCGTAGTAGCGAATTTATTGGACCTCGTCCTTCAGTGTGTGACAGGTTCGTGATGCTGAAAGGACAGCAACATAATACCAGCTCACTCATGTAGGAGAGTGCACATTTTGTAAAACAGAGAGGGCCAGTGGTGTAGTGGAAGCTCTATGCAGGTCTATGCCATATACCCACTTTGTTTTCAGGGGGAATTGCTTATACTCACTTCTTAATGCCCACTGATGTGTATCAAAATAGTGTTGTGGATGTATACTGTATGACTTATCAATTATGTAGTACAATAGTGAAATCATGCACAAAGTAGCCTACACAATCTCAAAGCACGTGAAATATATTCACATGCGCGACATGCACATAGCCTAGTTTCAGCGGAATATCATCTGCAGGCAGCAAGAGCGCGCATCTCTCAACCGATTTTGGCATGGAGCAGCTCACAAAATAATTTATTCGGTAGCTGCTAGGTAGGAAAGACGTATCAACTTATGATATCTACCAGTAAATGCTAACTAAGGCTACAATGGGTATGCAAATGAGGTATTAAAAAAGTTTGGTTCGAAGTCTTGGATAGTAGGCTATTTGTGAACTTCATGCATTGTTTGCGAAAGGGGCTTAGGCATGAGTGGGCCCACCCACTGGGGAGACAGACCCTGCCAGACCCACCCAATCAGATTGAGCAAAAAAAAAAAAAAAAGCACAGTCCCACTCACTAGATGATGATCATTTAAAACAACCCTTTCCTGCAGTCAATGACCAAAAGCTTCCTCTTCGGCCTCATGGGTGGAATGTTATTCATATTTTTCATAATTTCATAATTAATAATGATTATTTAAAAATCCTGGTGTTTCTATGTCAAACAGTTTTGCTATATTTCAGTCTTCTGTGATGTATATTTAGTGTAATATTGGGATGCAAAGAAAACATTTCATACATTTCAACTCTATATCTGACATGGTACAGGTGTCTTTTTTTAAGCCCATAACCATGTCCAGGTGGGAAAGGGCAGTGTGGAGTGCAATAGAGATTACATCATCTGTGGATCTGTGTGTGAGGGGTATACTTTTGTTTCAAAGTAGACTAAAAATGAATCCCTCTGTGTGGCCCTGGTTTAGCCCACTGCCACTGCAGTAAAAGATTAACTTCTTGTTGAAAGTTATTCTTGAAAAGGGAGAAGCTAACAAATTAGTGACAACATCCTGTTCGCTAACACCTGCTGCAGCAGCTGCAAACTAGCTTACCGCAAAAGACAACTAGCTAGACCGTAGGAAAACTACTGCTCGCTGTTGCGCAGTGACCTTTTTGCCTTTGAGAAGGCAGAAGTTTCTACACATTTTTTATTGATTTGGTTGATTCCACTGTCACTCCCAGTTTTTTTCCTAATACATTTGAATGGCAGATGCCTTCTACCTAGCTTCTGATGGCCTAGCCAATGGCTGACTTAGCTAGCTAGATTTATCTCCTCAGAGACGACCAAAGAAAAATCCTGATTGGATTGGATCTTTTTTTCTCTTCAGTGTTCACCCATTCCTTTCCAACAAAAACTGAGGAGATTAAATCAGAACATCATTGAAAACAATATCATTAGAATTATTATTGTTATTATTATCATTTTATAAATCCTTAGCCCTTCTCTGAAGGCGTAGAACAGGGATCAACTAGATTCAGCCGCGAGGCAATTTTTTTCTTGAGTGGATGGTCGGGTGGCCGGAACATAATTAAATATAATTTGTGGACTGCAAATTGACCGCAAGAATCCCAAACATTTTAAACCTTGCTTACATTTGTATACGATCACATGTCCCTCTACTATGTGTGAGAATACTTGGGAACAGATTTCTAAAGTTAAAATCACTTCCTGGTTAATTTCCTGGTATTTCTACAGTCTGTGGAGCCAAATAAAACCCTGGCGCAGAAGGCCCATTGTTCCCCACTGTGTTTGGGTTAGTAATAATTTGTAGAGGGGCTCTATTTTACCTCAGCATGGATTTATTTACTGTTCTGAATGTCTAAAGAATCCATATGTACTGAAACATGAACACAGAAATACTGGACATTTAGAACTCTTATCATGGTCGTGAATTAGACTCGCATTTTTCTGGTCTTAGTCTTGAATCGGTCTCGCGTCAGGTGGTCTGAAAACAGGTCAAACTTTGCAGTGGCGCACGACACGGCAGATACAGCTCTCTCCTTGGGCTGACCTGGGCTTCGTTTGCCCTTTCAGAATGAGACTAGTTGATTTATTCCACTGGGAGATGTGACACAGAAAAATGTGTGGTGGGGAGAAAATATTGTATCGGACTGACTCATCAATCGTGCCAGCGTTCAGGCTGGGTTTAGTTGGTTGAACAAATTGCCGGAGAAAGCCAGGGTGCATTGTTTGTGCTCGGCAGGAAGCTGCCTCTTTATGGTACGCTGAGTCTCATCATGCGAGTCTAATGCCCCCCCACCCCTCTTCTCTCTGTATGTTTGTGAGCCTGAGGGAGGAGGAACAGAAACAGTACGTAACAGCTGGAGAAGGAGGGAGGGAAGGGATAGAGAGAGAGACCAATTTGCCGTATACATGTGATGATGTGCCTCACATGATTGTATGTTTGTAATTGCGTGCGTCGGGGTGGACTGGAAAGGAGTTTGGGGTAGGAGCAGGAGCTAAATAAATGTTTTTAGTGAATGTGTGTGTGTGTGTGTGTACAGGGGGAGGGGGTAGTGTGTGTGTGAGCATGTTTAAGCTATGCATTTTGAATGTAGCTATATGTATTAGTGAGCCAGAACACGGCCTGCAGCACAGTCATGTTCTGTTGTTATGCCTCGGAGTACTAAACATTCACTCAGAATCAACATTCATGGATTCAGCATCTGCAGACAGTGCTGATCCCATGCTAGCTAGTCCAAAAGGCATAATTAATTTGTCTGCTTCAAATCCAACACACAAGGCAATTAATGCTGCATTTTCTGAACAGATCAAGTGCATTTGGGAAGTATTCAGACCCCTTGACTTTTTCCACGTTTTGTTACGTTACAGCCTTAATCTAAAATGGATTAAATTGCTTTTTTCCCTTATCAACCGAAACACAATAGCCCATAATGACAAAGCAAAAACAGGTTTTAGAAAATGTTGCAAAAAAAACGGACGTATGACATTTACAAGTATTCAGACCCTTTACTCACTAGTTTGTTAAAGCACCTTTGCCAGCGATTGGCTGGGCCATGTGCTTAGTGGCTATGTGCTTAGTGTCATTGTCCTGTTGGAAAGTGAATCTTCGCCCCAGTCTGAGGTCCTGAGCGCTCTGGAGCAGGTTTTCATCAAGGATCTCTCTGTACTTTGCTCCGTTCATCTTTCCCTTGATCCTGACTAGTCTCCCAGTCCCTGCCGCTGAAAAACATCCCCACAGCATGATGCTGCCACCACCATGCTTCATTGTAGGGATGGTGCCAAGTTTCCTCCAGACATCACGCTTGGCATTCAGGCCAAAGAGTTCAATCTTGGTTTCATCAGACCAGAGAATCTTGTTTCTCATGGTCTTTGAGTCCTTTAGGTGCCTTTTGGCAAACTCCAAGTGGGCTGTAATGTACCTTTTACTGAGGAGTGGCTTCGGTCTGACCGCTCTACCATAAAGGCCTGATTGGTAGAGTACTGGAGAGATGTTTGTCCTTCTGGAAGGTTCTCTCATCTCCACAGAGGAACTCTGGAGCTCTGTTAGAGTGACCATTGGGCTCTTGATCACCTCCCTGACCAAGGCCCTTCTCCCCCCGATTGCTCAGTTCGGCAGCCAGCTCTAGGAAGAGTCTTGGTGGTTCTTGGTGGTTCTTCCATTTAATAATGATGGAGGCCACTGTGTTCTTGGGGACCTTCAATGCTGCAGACATTTTTTTGGTTCCCTTTCCCATATCTGTGCCTTGACACAATCCTGTCTCGGAGTTCTCATGGCTTGGTTTTTGCTCTGACATGCATTGTCAACTGTTGGACCTTATATAGACAGGTGTGTGCCTTTCCAAAGCATGTCCAATCAATTGAATTTACCACAGGTGGACACCAGTCAAGTTGTAGAAACATCTTAAGAATGATCAATAGAAACAGGGATGCACCTGAGCTCAATTTCGAGTCTCATAGCAAAGGGTCTGAATACTTATGTATATAAGGTATTTCTGTCTTTTATTTTTAATACATTTCAAAAAAACAGTTTTTTCGCTTTGTCATTATGGGATATTGTGTGTAGATTGATGAGTAAAAAAAGTATATAATCCATTTTAGAATATGGCTTTAATGTAACAAAATGTGGAAAAAGGGAAGGTGTCTGAATACTTTCAGAATGCACTGTACATTCTTTATACAGTATTCTCTCTTTGTCGCAGTCTCCTCTTATGTCTTTTCTCTCTCTGAATGGTATCATCCCTTCAGTACAGCTCTGTTTGGGTTTTGTCATCTATTTTTTGTCTATTCCTGCTCGTTAGTCCTCACAGTAGTGCAACGAGGGAGAGAGAGAGAGAGGATCTGTCTATCCATCCTGCCCCCCAGCTGAAGACAAGGTGAACCCCTGTTGTTTGCCACTACAAGCTGTTCAATATGAACTAATTACTATTTAAGAAGAAAACAAAGCATGATTGAAGACTACAGTGCAGGTTTAGATTTTTTTCCTTAATGAGAAAAGGAAAATGGGTGGGTTGAAAGAAGTTAATTACTTTGTACTTAATTTATCCAGAGAGAGTTTGCCTGTCAAAACTTACCTCCCAGCCCTATCCCTATCCAAACTCCTGAAACACAATCAGACACACTGATGGACAGAACACCAATGAAATCACAGACTGTATGTAAGAATAATATAATGATATATTATAAATCATATAATGAATAACATAATAATGAAATACACCTGAAATACTGAGTCAGTAAGACATCAAAATATACTGAACAAAGATTTGAACGCAGCATGTAAAGTCTTGTTTCATGAGCTGAAATATAATATTCCATAAATGTTCCATGCAAACCAAAAGCTTATTTCTCTAAAATGTTGTGCACAAATTTGTTAACATCTCTGTTAGTGAGTATTTCTCCCTTGCCAAGATAATCCACCCACCTGACAGGTGTAGCATATCAAGAGGCTGATTAAACAGGATAGTTATTACACATGTGCACCTTGTGCTGAGTACAATAAAAGGCAGCTCTAAAATGTGCAGTTTTGTTACACAACAGTTGACATGCTGACTGTCATTTTAGAGAATTTGGCAGTACGTCCAACCGGCCTCACAACCGCAGACAACGTGTAACCACGCCAGCCCAGGACCTCCACTCTGGCTTCGTTACCTGCAGGATTGTCTGAGACCAGCCACACGGACAGCTGATGAAACTGAGGAGTATTTCTCTCTGTAATAAAGCCCTTTTGTGGGGAGAAGCTCATTCTGATTGGCTAGGCCTGGCTCCCCAGTGGGGGTGCCTGGCTCCCAAGGGGGTGGGCCTGTGTCCTCCCAAGCCCACTCACGGCTAAGCCCCTGCCCAGTCATGTGAAATCCATAGATTGGGGCCTAAAGAATTTATTTAAGTTGACTGATGTCCTTATATGAACTGTAACTCAGTAAAATCTTAGAAATCTTTTAAATCGTTGCATGTTGCGTTTACATTTTTGTTTGGTATAGATACAATGAACGTACAGATACTGTAAAAACTCTTATATTGGGAATGAGCATAAATTGACAGTCACAGATTAGACACAACCTGTTGGAAATAAACAATGTAATCAGATATGCACTTTGAGATGTAAACGGAGAGCCAAAACACTGAGATAAGACAGTAATGAGACCCACAGACTGGGAATGACTGAGATACAATGAGACCCACCGACTGGGAATGACTGAGATGCAATGAGACCCACAGACTGGGAATGAATGAGATACAATGAGACCCACAGACTGGGAATGAATGAGATACAATGAGACCCACAGACTGGGAATGAATGAGATACAATGAGACCCACAGACTGGGAATGACTGAGATACAATGAGACCCACAGACTGGGAATGACTGAGATACAATGAGACCCACAGACTGGGAATGACTGAGATACAATGAGACCCACAGACTGGGAATGACTGAGATACAATGAGACCCACAGACTGGGAATGACTGAGATACAATGAGACCCACAGACTGGGAATGACTGAGATACAATGAGACCCACAGACTGGGAATGACTGAGATACAATGAGACCCACAGACTGGGAATGACTGAGATACAATGAGACCCACAGACTGGGAATGACTGAGATACAATGAGACCCACAGACTGGGAATGACTGAGATACAATGAGACCCACAGACTGGGAATGAATGAGATACAATGAGACCCACAGACTGGGAATGAATGAGATACAATGAGACCCACAGACTGGGAATGAATGAGATACAATGAGACCCACAGACTGGGAATGACTGAGATACAATGAGACCCACAGACTGGGAATGACTGAGATACAATGAGACCCACAGACTGGGAATGAATGAGATACAATGAGACCCACAGACTGGGAATGACTGAGATACAATGAGACCCACAGACTGATACTGACGCACATAAGCATACACACGCACAGACACGTAAGCAAGCACCCACGCACGCGCACACACCCGCACACGCACACACACACTCACACACATTCTGAGATCGTTAGAAACTTTGACACAGACCCTGAAGCTGATGCTCTTTGACAGGCCTATTTCCCGAGATTCACCACTCTGTCATTTGTCACTAAGAGCTGTTCAATTAGTGAACAATTCCAATAAGGAGAGTAATTTGTGTTTTAGACCCTCAACTGGAAAAGGGAGAGGGGGAGAGAATGTGAATGGTTGTGCTGCTGTTTTGCAGAAGCACTGCAAGCACTGAGGAGGATAAGACAAACAATGGGGGCTCTCTGTGTGTGTGTGTGTGTGTGTGTGTGTGTGTGTGTGTGTGTGTGTGTGTGTGTGTGTGTGTGTGTGTGTGTGTGTGTGTGTGTGTGTGTGTGTGTGTGTGTGTGTGTGTGTGTGTGTGTCTGTGCGTGCATGCGTGCGTGCGTGCGTGTGTACACTAGCACTTAACACAAAAGGTTTCTTGTTCCCAGGAGAAAAGAGGTGAAAATCAGGTAAAGTCTCTTTTTCCATCTGCTAGTGTTTTTCTCTGTTTTTTCTCTAGTTTTTCTCTCCTCTCTTGCTGTGCCAGATCTGCGCCATCTCCCTCTTAATCAGCACCTCTTCATTTCCTTCTAACTTGTTTTCCTGTAGTCCTTCTCCTCTACACTATTATTATCTCAACCCTGTGTGTGTGCGTGTGTGTGTGTATGTGTGTGTGCGTGTGTGAGTGCGTGTGTGTGTGTGTGTGGGTGGGTGTGCGTGTGTGTGCGTGTGAGTGTGCGCGTGTGTGTGCGTGTGCGTGTGTGTGTGTGTGTGTGTGGGCGCTCGTGTGTGTGTCAAACCTACCCAAGTACGTACAGTACGTCTTTATCATATAATTTGTTCTCTCTCCCAGTTAGTATATTTTTATCCCCCTCACTGTTAGCCAGTGTGAGATGTGTGAGATGAGATGTAGCCAGTGTCCAGGATTGTCTTTATTTGTGTGTTTGTGGCCTCCGTCTGTGGGGAGAGGATGGATGAAAGAGCTGTTGGCCCAGCCAGCTAGCTGCATTATATTTTCACATCAATCCTTTCACTCCTGAGGGCCTCAGCACAACCATAGGCTGAAATAAGCAATCTGCTCAACTATTGTGGAACTATTTACTTGATTCCCCCAGTCGGACAGTGATAGGCTGCTCCTGTTATTAACTGTCTCTCAATAGCTCCCTCTTCCCTCTCTATACCTGACACACATAATTCTGCCCACTTCTGTTAATCCCCCCAGCTCCCCAACACAGCCACTCAAATAAATCTAATTCCTGTCAGGCCAAATGGGTCTGGCCACTCCAGACAATGGCTGTCGGTGGTGAGAGAGGAGATTTCCTTACCTGCCGACCAGACCGGGAGAGGAGGAGGGAAGGTGGAGGGAGGAGAGGAAAAAGAGAAACATAATCTCCTTTTAACAGCCAGTGAGTCACCACGGTAGGAGGGTTTGTTTTCTGCTGTTTTCTCCTGAGCCAGACGGCCGCTCCTCAGGGGGAAAAGAGTGCTGTCTTTCTGACCTTTCACTGAAAGGGTCTGTTGTTACCACCGCACAGCATTGCACGTCCAAATAAAAACACAATGGCAACACACACACAAGTATAGAGGCACAAACGCGCGCACACACACACACACACACACACACACACACACACACACACACACACACACACACACACACACACACACACACACACACACACATTTATACGTACACACGCATGCATGCATACAGCACACTCACAGACTCACTTTCTTCCCCTACCCACTCTCTTCCACTAAAAGATAATCTCTGTAATATGTGGGAAATAAGGGTCCATTCATAACACGTCTCCCTGTTGTGACAGGAAGTAATTCTCTCTCCTGGGAGTTACAGGGGTGGCAGGTAGCCTAGTTGTTAGAGCGTCGGGCCTGTAACCGGAAGGTTGCTTGATCGAATCCCTGAGCTGACAAGGAAAAAATCTGTTGTTCTACCCCTGAGCAAGGCAGTTAACGGGCGCCGTGGATGTGGATTAAGGCAGCCCCCCACACCTCTCTGATTCAGAGGGGTTGGGTTAAATGCAGAAGGCACATTTCAGTTGAATACATTCATTTGGACAACTGACTAGGTATCCGCCTTTCCCTATTCATAGACCAAAGACATGAGGAAAAACGTGCAGCTGAAGGCATGAGGCTGGACAGAACAAACACCTGGGGTTTGGTATAGCAGCAGACTAGTAACATTGGATCATATGGACAGGGAGGGGATGATCCTAGATCAGCACTCTTAATCAGAGGTGAGTTGTTACAACAGGCCCAGGAGTTCTAGAGACACCCAGGACCAGAGAACCAGAGATTCTAATCAAAAGTATGTAACAGAAAGACACTTAAGGGAAACTATAACGTTTTAAAAAGTCCTTTGATGCCCCTGTAGTCAATTCATGATCCTAAATGACTAAATAATGATCTACTACAAGGCACTGATTAACAAACATCCATCTCCTTCAAAGCAAAGCAAAGACACAGAGAGGGCAAAATAGGTGTTTTCTCTGAATCACTGTTTTTCTTCTCTATTGGCCCTATTTTAGGCAGTTAAAGAGAGAGCAAGAGAGAGAGCGAGAGCGAAAGATGCTTTAATAATGACAGCTTCTCCATCCTAGAGGGGGAGAGCAACCATTTCCAGACCCAGGGATACGTACTAGTCTGTAGCGACCTAAATGCCAATACTGGGCAGGAACCTGACACTCTCAGCACACAGGGGGACAAACACATACCTGAAGGTGACAGTATTCCCTCCCAAATACGCCCCCCTAGACACAACTGTGACAAAACAACCATAATTGAATAGAGTTATCTATTCAGAACGGAGATGTGTGGATAAACCACTTCTCCAATCTTTTTGGCCTTTTAACAAAGAACAAACAGCAAAAACATATACATCAGTTACAAATTTTAGAATCAGCTATTAAAGACTACCAGAATCCACTGGAATCTTCAATTACATTGAATGAACTACAGGACAAAATACAAAGCCTCTAACCCAAAAAGGCCTATGGTGTTGATGGTATCCTACATGAAATCATCCTCAGCTCTGGCATCTTTCCCAATATTTGGAACCAAGGACTGATAACCCCAATCCACAAAAGTGGAGACAAATTTGGTCCCAAAAACTACCTTGGGATATGCGTCAACAGCAAACTTGGGAAAATCCTCTGCATTATCATTAACAGCAGACTTGCACATTTCCTCAGTTAAAACAACTGACTGAGCAAATGTCAAATTCGCTTTTTACCAAATTACCGTACGACAGTCCACGTATTCACTCTGCACACCCTGATTGACAAGCAAACGAACCAAAGCAAAGGCAAAGTCCTCTCGTGCTTTGTTGACTTCAAAAAAGCTTTTGACTCAATTTGGCATGAGGGTCTGCTATACAAATTGATGGAAAGTGGTGTTGGGGGAAAAACATACAAATTTATAAAATCCATGTACACATACAACAAGTGTGCGGATAAAATTGGCAAAAAACACACACATTTCTTTCCACAGCGCCGTGGGCTGAGACAGGGATGCAGCTTAAGCTCCACCCTCTTCAACATATATATATATCAACGAATTGGCAGCACCCGGCCTCACCCTACTAGAATCTGAAGTCAAATGTCTGCTGTTTGCTTATGATCTTGTGCTTTTGTCCCCAACCAAGGAGGGCCAACAGCAGCACCTAGATCTTCTGCACAGATTCTGTCAGACCTGGTTCCTAACAGTAAATCTCAGTAAGACAAAAATAACAGCGTTGCAAAAAAGGTCCAGTCGCCAGGACCACAAATACAAATTCCATCTAGACACCGCTGCCCTAGAGCACACAAAAAACTATACATATCTCGGCCTAAACATCAGCGCCACAGGTAACTTCCAGAAAGCTGTGAACGATCTGAGAGACAAGGCAAGAAGGGCCTTCTATGCCATCAAAAGGAACCAAAAACTGACATACTGGCTAAAAATACTTGAATCAGTTATAGGTTATAGGTCATTGCCCTTTATGGCTGTGAGGTCTGGGCTCCGCTCACCAACCAATAATTCACAAAATGGGACAAACACCAAATTGAGACTCTGCATGCAGAATTCAGCAAAAATATCCTCTGTGAACAACGTAAAACACCAAATAATGCATGCAGAGCACAATTAGGCCGATACCCGCTAATGATCAAAATCCAGAAAAGAGCCGTTAAATTCTACAACCACCTAAAAGGAAGCGATTCCCAAACCTTCCATAACAAAGCCATCACCTACAGAGAGATTAACCTGGAGACCCCACAGAGCCCCAGAACAGCAACACAATTAGACCCAACCAAATCATGAGAAAACAAAAAGATAATTACTTGATACATTGGAAATAATTAACAAAAAAACTGAGCAAACTATAATGCTATTTGGCCCTAAACAGAGAGTACACAGTGGCAGAATATCTGACCACTGTGACTGACCCAAAATTAAGGAAAGCTTTGACTATGTACAGACTCAGAGAGCAAAGCCTTGCTATTTAGAAAGGTTGTCGTAGGCAGACCTGGCTCTCAAGAGAAGACAGGCTATGTGCATACTGCCCAGAAAATGAGGTGGAAACTGAGCTGCACTTCCTAACCTCCTTCCAAATGTATGACCATATTAGAGACACACATTTCCCTCAGATTACACAGACCCACAAAGAATTAGAAAACAAATTCAATTTTGATAACTCTCACATCTATTGGGTGAAATTCCACAGTGTGCAATCACAGCAGCAAGATTTGGGACCTGTTGCCAGAAATAGTACTTAACTATTTGCACATTGCTACAACACTGTATTATAGACATAATATGATATTTGAAATGTCTTTATTCTTTTGGAACTTGTGTAAGTGTAATATTTACTATTCATTGATTCCACAGGCTCTCTCTATCTCTCTCTACATTATCCAGCAGAATCATACTGTATCTCCATCATTTCACTGATCTTCATCAGAAGTTACAGGCTCGGTTTTCAACCAGCCTCTCCCTCTCTATTCTCCTTATAGGGAATCACCCAGGCTGTGACCATGTGTCACGACTTCCGCCGAGGTCGGTCCCTCTCCTTGTTCGGGCGACGTTCGGCTGTCGACGTCACCGGCCTTCTAGCCACCGCCGATCCACTTTTCATTTTCCATTTGTTTTGTCTATGTCTTACACACCTGGTTTCAGTCACCCAATTACCTGTTTATTATTTAACCCTCTGTTCCCCATGTTTGTTTGTGAGTGATTGTTTGTTGTATTGTGGTCCGTATTGTGGGCTTGGTAATTCTCTTGTATTTTGATGACTTTGAGTAAAGTTACTTTTATTTCCTCATCTCTGCTGTCCTGTGCCTGCCTCCTCTGCACCAGCTACACATAGTTCCTTACAGCGTGGTTGTTGTGAGGTCCTTAGACTGAGAACACATGGATGGGGCCAAGGAATCATGTCTTCGTGACATTTCACGTTCCAAACGCTGCCGTGTCATTTTCTGCTTCTTAACTGCGGTCCAGACAGAAACATTTTCTCTACATTTTCACTCTCTAACGTGTCCGTTTCCTTCAAATGCAATTGAGGCTAAGTTGTGGTTGGAGGGCATTTTAAATGACGACGACGATGACTTCTTCTTGGGAAATGAAATTGCAGTCCCTCTCTGGCCTTTCAGTGATGTGCGGAGACTCCGTGCATGTTAATGACCAGAGACACGTGCTGCATGTGCTTCTGCCTGTGCTTCTGCACTGGAGGTTTAGTAACACGAACAGAGCCACAGTCTGATGACAAGAGTTCACTCGAATGTTCCTCGTTAAATGGCCTCTCTCTGTCTCTGCGTCTTTCTCTCTCACTGTCCGTCTCTCTCTCCTGCTGTCTCTCCTGCTGTCTCTCTCTCTCTCTCTCTCTCTCTCTCTCTCTCTCTCCCTCTATTAATCTCACTCTCTCTCTCTATTTCCCTCTCTCCCCTTTTGACCCTAACAACAACCAAAACATCCTTGTAATGTTCTCCGGTCAAATTACTAACGAGACTCTAGCGTTACTTGAAGGATCTTTTCCTTAGATCCATTTTGTGTGTTGTCACTAACGAGGCTGAATCATCCAATTAAGGGCCTTGTTCTACAGCACCATTTAGGATGGCTTGTGTTCAAATGTATCAGGAATAGGACATGACGTTGCTATTCAGTGAGCCAACTCCCTCTCTGTTGGTTGGATGGACGCATTCATGGGAGGATAGACCAACATACATTTTTCGCTCTGCTCTCATTCCTAACCCGGCACTTGTATTGTATATGCTCACACTGAGAGAGATGAAAAAGCGAGAGAGAGAGAGAGGATGAGAGAGGAAGAGAGAGAGAGAGAAGGGGAAAGAGAAAGAGAGAGGGAAATTGAGAGAGAGATAAAGGGAGGGAGGGATATTTTGGATGCTTCTCTCCCCCACGGCGAGGAGGCAAGTGTATAGCAGAGCATGAGAAGCACTATTTTCACACCCCAAACCATTTTCTCTCAAGTCCTCCTTGTCCTGTGAAAGAGAAGTGTGAAGGGTTTCTTTAGTCTTGTGTTTGTGTGTACTTGAGGAAAGGCTTTTTCTCCCTGTTGATAACAAACGTATAACACACACACAGGTACATTATCGCACCTTTTCTCACACGTACAGATGCACACCTGCTAATTCTGTGTGAATGCTGTGTGAATGAGAAAATTCTAGTGTCCCTAGGCAGATGGGTTGCCTCCCACAATGTAAACAATGTTCCAGCACACACGTCTGCTGACAACACCAGCATCGGTTAGGCAGAGAGGAAGAGACAAAAAATCCATCCAGAGGGAGTTATTTTTCACCAGTGCTGCCCACATTTTAAGCGCCACGCAACTACACTTGTGATTTGATGGGTGAATTGTTTTTCTACCCTTAAGAAGTGGCCAAGACAATCTGACATGATCACCAGACCTACTGTTGTGCTTTTGCTCTTGGACTGGGACTTCCGAGACTGAACATTTGAAAGCAGAGGAAAAGTGTGTCAAATTGAAACCTTCCACTTCTGAGGTGTAAACACTGGTTCTGAAAAATCTGATGGGTAGCAGGAGATTGAGGCCTTAGGTCCACTGTTGACCACTTCTGTCGAGAAGCAACTACAATGCCTAATGAGGAGTGTTAGTGTTGTAGCCTGAAAGTGTGTGTGTGTGTGCGCGTGTGTGTGTGTGTGTGTGTGCGTGCGTGTGTGTGTGTGTGTGTGTGCGTGCGTGTGTGCGTACGTGCGTGCGTGTGTGTGGTTGAAAATGAGGGAAGATGATACTCGCGTCTAGCGAGTTGCAGGCGCTGAGGCCCAGCGTGATGACTCAATCACGATTTATGACATTGTCCTGATGGCTGACCATCTGTTGGTTATCACAAGAGTCAAACACACTTTATCTGTGGTTTTCTCTGGGTTGGGACGTTCCCACAGATCCTGAGAGCATGGACACCGTGTGAAGGCAGATGCGAACTTGAATTGACAATTTAATTTTTTACTGTGTGAATTAAATTGTCATGTTTGGTTTGTTTCAAGAGTTCATAAAGAGCTGTGAATTTTTAGATGTTTAATTGTACTGTAAGTGCTATGTTAATCTGTTCGACGGACGGCGGTCAGTTCAAAGAGGGAGCGACTCAGATTTAGCTAAAAAATCTGTATTTATTTTAACCTTCTTTTAGACTGTCACGACTTTGTTGCACCTGTTTCAATTAGGTCATTAGCTGAGCTATTTAAGCCCGTCTCCCCACCTGTTCTGTGTGCGGGCTTGTTTCATTCATTTACACTGTGTGTTGTGTAGTGGATCGTGTTTTTTGGGACTTTGTATTTTGATACGCCCTGTTGTGTTGGGCGAACACTCTTTTGGTGGTCCGTAATAAAAGGTACTGTACTAAACGCTTCTGTTTCCTGCTCCTGACTTCACAGCCACGACGTCCCAGCGTTACATAGACAGATAAGTCATACTGAGACTAGGGTCTATTTTACATATGAGCCAGATGAGCCCTACATACATCAAACATAAAATATGCTATTTACAAAACATATTAAAACAGACACGTTTATCAACATAGAGCAGGGTTTCCCAAACTCGGTCCTCAGGACCCCAAGGAGTGCACATTTTGTTTTTTGTCCTTGGACTATAACCACTATAAACAGCTCATAAGTCCTATAAGCCTCTAAATAATCACATAAAGTTATCTTAGAACTAATGTACTTATAGTATCTGAGTGTTAATGTGAAGACTCGCAAGCTGGCTAGATTCATCTCTGTTAGTTTATGAACTATAGCATTTATTCACATCTTAGTTTATTATTATTCAACACCAAGTTCTCCTCAACTATGTGTGTGTGTGTGTGTGTGTGTGTGTGTGTGTGTGTGTGTGTGTGTGTGTGTGTGTGTGTGTGTGTGTGTGTGTGTGTGTGTGTGTGTGTGTGTGTGCCTGCGTGCGTGCGTGCGCCTCTCCTGAGTGTAGAAAACAGACAAAGAAAAGATCTGTTTGTGACACAGAAATAATTTGAATTCCATTGGAGAAATCACACAAGTGACGCAGCAGTAAACACACAATACACCTGAGTAGACAGACGGACAGACATAGCTGCACAGAGCATTCAACAGTATCACGGACTGGAGATAACGGCACCCTATTCCGTATTTGGTACACTACTTTTGACCAGGGCCCATAGGGTAGTGCACTACACAGGAAATAGGGTGCCATGGCCTCTGTGACTAGTGTGGGCTGTGCAGCTCAGTAATAGCAGCTGAGGTACCATGTGTCTCAGTTGGTAGAGTATGGCGTTTGCAACAGCACGATTGTGGGTTCGATTCCCACGGTGGACCACTATGAAAATGTATGCAATCACTACTGTAAGTCGCTCTGGATAAGAGCGTCTGCTAAGTGACTGAAGGGTCAAATGTAAATATGTGTCATGCATGTCTTATACACGTGTTGAGCTGTTATGTTATGTTTTGTGAACTGCAATATGATCTTAAGCAGCAGAGAAATTACCCAAATGTAAATGCTTTTACAGGTTCAATAGTGTCAATCACTCATCTTCGTTCTCCTTGGAGCATAGCGCCTCGACATATGGATCCCCATGATGTCCTATTCTGGGCCAGGTCCCAGGCTGATGTAGTGTTGAGTTCCAGGTTGAGAAGGTCATCCTCAAACTGGTCGGACCACCTGGCTCTCGGTCTTCCTCTTGGGCGTGGCCAGTTGGGGGATGGCTCCTTGAGGATAAGGGCAGGCTCCAGAGATGGGTTTGATCTAACCAGGTCAGCAAACAGTCGACCCCTTGTCTCCAGGGAGCAGACAAGGGTTGGGTCTGTCTTTTGCTGTATTGTGGAGTTCGGGATGTAGTCGTGACATTTTATGCCCAGTATGCAGCGGAGGCATTTTGATTCAAAGGTGTCCAGACGAGGTGTGCGTTTTTTGTAACTTATTTTGTACATAATGTTGCCGCTACCATCTCTTATGTCCGAAAACAACTTCTGGACATCCGGACTGCGATTACTCACCACAGACTGGCAGAATCCTTTTTTTCATTTAACGAGTCTGACGAGCCCAACGGGAACAATATACTGCTTTCTCGGGAACAGGCCCAGATCCCCGTGATTTGCGTGAAGAGGAGGCGGAGAAAAAGGGGCCAAAGGGCGGGCTGCCTTCTGAGAATTCGTAGGCAATCAAATAAACCCCCACTTCCTTCCATTCTGCTAGCAAACGTGCAATCTTTGGAGAATAAAATAGATGACCTACGCACAAGGTTAAACTACTAACGGGACATTCAAAACTGTAATATCTTATGCTTCACAGAGTCGTGGCTGAAAGACGACACTATCAACATACAGCTGGCTGGTTATACGCTGTACCGGCAGGATAGAACAGCGGCGTCTGGTAAAACAAGGGGCAGCGGGCTATGTATTTGTGTAAATAACAGCTGGTGCACGATATCTAAGGAAGTCTCGAGCTATTGCTCGCCTGAGGTAGAGTATCTCATGATAAGCTGTAGACCACACTATCTTCCTAGAGAGTTTTCATCTGTATTTTTCGTAGCTGTTTACATACCACCACGTCAGAGGCTGGCACTAAGACAGCACTGAATGAGCTGTATTCCGCTATAAGCAAACAAGAAAATGCATAACCCAGAGGCGGCGCTCACAGTAGCTAGGGACTTTAATGCAGGGAAACTTAAATCCGTTTTACCAAATTTCTATCAGCATGTTAAATGTGCAACCTGAGGAAAAAAAACTCTGAACCACCTTTACTCCACACACAGAGACGCATACAAAGCTCTCCCTCGCCCTCCATTTGGGAAAATCTGACCATTATTGTATCCTCCTGATTCCTGCTTACAGGCAACAATTAAAGCTGGAAGCACCAGTGACTAGATTAATAAAAAAGTGGTCAGATGATGCAGATGCTAAGCTACAGGACTGTTTTTCTAGCACAGACTGGAACACCATGTTAGTCATTGGCTTCATCAATAAGTGCATCGACGATGTCATCCCCACAGTGACTGTATGTACATACCACAACCAGAAGCCATGGATTACAGGCAATATCCGCACTGAGCTAAAGGCTAGAGCTGCCGCTCTCAAGGAGCGGGACTCTAACCCAGAAGCTTATAAGAAATCTCGCTATGCCCTCTAACGAACCATCAAACAGTCAATACAGGACTAAGACTGAATCGTACTAAATCGGCTCTGACGCTCGTCGGATGTGGCAGGGCCTGCAAACCATAACAGACTACAAAGGGAAGCACAGCCAAGAACTGCCCAGTGACACGAGCCTACCAGACAAGCTGAACTACTTCTATGCTCGCTTCGAGGCAAATGGCACTGAAACATGCATGAGAACACCAGCTGTTCCAGAAGACTGTGTGATCACGCTCTCCACAGCCGGTGTGAGTAAGACCTTTAAACAGGTCAACCAAGAGGCTTCTAAACAGCTTCTACCCCAAAGCCATAAGACTCCTGAACACCTAATCAAATGGCTACCCAGACTATATGCATTGCCCCCCCACCCCCATTCTTTTACACCGCTGCTACTCTCTGTTGTTATCATCTATGCATAGTCACTTTAATAACTCTACCTACATATACATATTACCTTAACTAACCGGTGCCCCCGCACATTGATCCTGTACCAGGACCCCCCTGTATATAGTCTCGCTATTGTTATTTTACTGCTACTCTTTAATGAATTGTTACTTTTACTTCTTATTCTTATCCGTATTTTTTAAACTGCATTGTTGGTTAGGGGCTTGTAAAGTAAGCATTTCACTGTAAGGTCTACTACACCTGTTGTATTCGGCGCATGTGACTAATACAATTTTATTTAATTTTATTTGATGGTAAGGGTCCATGATTCTGATCCGTACATCAATCAGATAGTGTGAGGTTCAATAGCGTATAAATCACAGGAGGTTGGTGGCTCAGTGGAATGGTATCAAATACATCAAACACATGGAAACCATGTGTTTGATGCCATTCCATTTGCCCCGTTCCGGCCATTATTATGAGCCGTTCCCCCCTCACCAGCCTCCTGTGGTAAACATATAAACTGTACACAAGTAAGTAGTGAAAAGTGCTTACAAAAATGTGTGTGTAAACGTTTGTGTGTCCATTTACCTACAAATGATGCACCAACTTGTTCCTGTAAGGATAGGACAACATGAGCAGCACTAACAGCGTCCCTGCGGACAACCAAACGACTAAATTAAGAGAGTCTGCTTTCCACACACACATAGACTGAGTTAATTAGCCAATGCCGATCCTCCTTCATTCTTATTCATCTATTCAGGTTCAGGTGGCATGGAAAGAGTCTGGAAAGCTGTTCGGGTCCATACTTAATTTGAGACACAGGTACCATTAGGTTGTGTTCCCTTGCTCCCGAGCAGGTGAATATTTATTTGACAAAAGTGGTCGACTTCCTTCAATAGCCTCCTTCAATAGCCTGAATGAGACGGGTGGTCAGAATGGGACAGATTCAGGGTACATTCTTCAGGGCAAAACATTGTGAAATGCTCAGATTAAATCAATCAATCAAATTTATTTTTAAAGCCCTTCTTACATCAGCTGATGTCACAAAGTGCTGTACAGAAACCCAGCCTAAAACCACAAACAGCAAGCAATGCAGGTGTAGAAGCACGGAAGAAATCTAGAGAGGAACCAGGCTATGAGGGGTGGCCAGGTTATGTGGGGTGGCCAGGCTATGAGGGGTGACCAAGCTATGAGGGGTGGCCAGGCTATGAGGGGTGGCCAGATCACCATTTTCGACATCCCTGTTGCAGGAGAAGTTTCCTGCAATGCAGGTAATGTGAAACCTGTAGTGTATTTGAGGTTTTAAAAGGCTTCTGAAGTGTGCAATTTCCACTTTGAAATTTCAAACTTGATTTTCCCTTAAGAAAAATGGCTCAACCCCTACAAAAATGTCCATTAATTATAATCTACATAATAATTCACATTTTCAGTTGCTGTAGGATTATTTTCCTATTGTAGCAAACTGGCTCAAGTTAAGGTCCTACATCTGTAAAATAGGTTATGAAGAACCAACATGCCTCTCTGACGTGAAATTATGATTCATACCAACTCTGTGACATTTCTATCTGGAATATTCCACATTGTTTTCCTGCTGTACGTGGCCCAGGAGCATTGTGGTGTCAGTTTAGGGTCCTGACCTCTCATGTTATCTGACTGGACGCAGCCAATTGTGAGGAGACAACACACACTCCATAGAATAGCGTTTCCCAAACTTGGTCCTGGTGCTCCCAAGGGGTGCACACTATGGTTTTTGCTGTAGCACCACACAGCTGATGAGTTGGTTATTTGAATCAGCTGTGTAATGCCAGGGCAAAAACCAAAACATGCACCCAGGGGGGGCCTCGGACCGAGTTTAGGAATCGCTGCCATAGAACAAGATTAATAAATTCCATTCTTGCATTTGGAATAGGAGAGGATTAGAGAGAGAGCAAGCGAGAGAGAGAGATAGAGAGATAGAGAGAGAGAGAGAGAGAGAGAGAGAGAGAGAGAGAGAGAGAGAGAGAGAGAGAGAGGGAGGAGAAAGAACAAAGTGTTCCAAATGTATCACGTCCGTGTGGTAAAAAGCCCGTGCATCTTTAGTCCACTAATCTGTGAAACTCTAGGATACTGTATGTGTGTGTGTGCGCGTACGCTCCTCCCTGCTTCCGTGTGTGTGTTCATCTCCCATATTACAAATGAAGTTAATCCCAGTGTGCTACAGTCAGACCTGCTCTGGTTCTGGCTGTCCAGTCCAGTGTTCTTTAAAGGAAGATAATACAGAGATTATATGGAGAGTGATAATCTGGAGCTGGTTGATGAGAGAGGGGCTGTATAGCCAGCCATGATAAGGCCCCTCTCACCACATGTCTCCTACTATGGTGTCCAAGCCCTGCTTCACACTGCCTGTATCTGTGTCACACACTTTAACGTACTGAACACACATGATCCTAAATATGAACTTTCACACAGACCATAAAAACACACGTTGTTTATTGTACATCCACTTTCAGCTAGGCCTCCTCTGCTATGTGAAGAATTGCCAACCCTGGAAAATGATCATTTTCAGAGGAATGGGATTCACAAACGTTCCATCACACCACAACAATAGAACTATGTGGGTGGATAAAATGCACCTTCCTAGGCGCAGAAAGGGGAGTGTCTGTGAATGGCCCAGGATATAATTCCACCCAATGTGTCTGGGTTCAGTGAGTTCATTAAATACCACTGTCTCCTCATCACAACAACCAGACAAAAAGTGTCTCCGTGTGAACAGAACAGGGTCTGTGCACAAAAGGGCACCCTATTCCCTACATAATGCACTAGGGCTCTGGTCAAAATAGTGCACCATATAGGGAATAGGATGCCATTTTGGGACATATGTACTGGGCTATCATAACAATACAGACATTCTCGGGAGAGGATTAGCCAGCTAACACGTGTTCAGCCGAGCCAGAGTAGCTCAGATGGTGGAGGATTCAATTACAGGAAATCTAAAGCGTGTTGCAGCATCTTTTAACACCAATGAGGAAAACCTTTTAAAACCAAAGCACAACAGCAAAATCTGCTTCTCCCTCTGACTAACAGGATTACTACAGCGACTCTGTCTTTCTCGCTGTCTTTCTTTCTCAACCCCCCACTCTTCTCTGTCTTTCTTTCTCCTCTCTCTTTCTCACAGTCCCTCCCTTTTTCTCCCTCTCTCCCCTCCCTCTGACATACTTTGTCTTGTCAACATGCCTCCTGTCACCTCCAGAGTGCTGGTGTAAGAGAGAGAGGTCAGAGAGAGGGAGCGAGGAGACAGAGAGAGAGAGAGAGAGAGAGAGAGAAAGAGAGAAAAAGCAACAGAGCCCCTGCATCACTTATCAAAGAGAAGTAGCCTAGGAGGACATTAGGGAAAAGCAAACAACACAACTAAAAACAACTCAATGTAATTGGTGCCAGTTAGACCGCTCACGGCCCCTGTTCCACTAGAGCATCAGTTATGTGCTGCTGGACAGGTTGAACATCCCTTCACTGTAGTTTGACAATGTTTTGGATGTGGAGAAGACAGTGTGTGTGTGTGTGTGTGTGTGTGTGTGTGTGTGTGTGTGTGTGTGTGTGTGTGTGTGTGTGTGTGTGTGTGTGTGTGTGTGTGTGTGCGTGCGTGCGTGCGTGCGTGCTGTTGTTGTTGTTGCCTCCATTGTTGTGTTGACCTCTAGCAGCCGCAAGGCCCTCAGACCTCTGAGTGACATCATCTAAACACAATTAAAGTCTGAGGTGGAGGGACAGGCATTCATTAGCATCCCTACCTGCCAAACACTGTCCTGGAGCACAGTCATGTTTATTAAAGAAGTGTCTCCCTGTCAACCCCCAGATAATGTCAGCTGCCAAGTTCCTGCCTACTCTGGAGGGGACACAAGGAGTTACTACTGACAGCTACCAACTACAGTGCACACACACGTACACACAAACACCTCCCTCTCCTCTGCTCCCATTCTCTGACTGATGGTCCTGGAAGGGGGCTCTTTCACCTCCCCCCCCCCAACTGCTGTTACTAGGCGACCGTGCATATGGAGGGATAGGAGGTTAGGCGGGGTTACACTCACTGGAGTACCGTACTATAGACTCAGAGTTTACCATAACCCCACCCTCAGGATATAGACAGGGTTACTGTACAGCCTGTGGATGGTGAGGGGTGCTGCGTTGGTACAGAAGGGGAACAAAGAGGAGACAGGGGATGTTTTGCCTCTGATGCCATGGCGTTAGAGCAGTAGTCTTCAATCCAGTTGCTGGCAACCCATAGACCGCGCAGACTTTTTGTTCAACTAAACACATCATCAAGCACCAAATTACTAGCCTGCATGATCCCACATCTATTTGTGCTCTTGGCAACTCCATGGCGAACAAGCCAAACCAAAACATGACGTGTTTGGCATGACAATTCCATAAGGATTTGGCAAGAGAGTCGAAACAGACTGGCACGCAGGCTATACCAAATTGTACCAAATTAGTTCAAACAGGTGTGTTAGTGCAAGGCTGGCAGAAAGCCCTGTGTCGCCATGTTGGTTCCCAAGACCAAGAAGGAAGTGCCATTAAAAGTTACATGCATATTTCAAATTTACTTGATACTTTATAACCTCTCTTTTTCAGAGAGCCTGAATTGTCGGAATGTCTCTTGCCATCCAGTGTGTGTTGCATTTGTGTGAGTGTGAGAATACATCCGTCCGTACGTACGTACATGCGTTCGTACATGAGTGCATAGAAGATATGGGTCCCATCTGGGCTGGCGTCCTCCTCAGTCCACCACTTTGCTAAACAATGAGAACCATGAGAATCATACCATACAGAACAAAAGATCAGGGGAGGAAGAGGAGGATGAAGGAGAAGGAGGAAAATAAGGAGGAGGATGAAGATGAGGAAGAGGGGGATGGGGAGGACGAGGAGATCAACCTTCTGATTGTTACTGTGCTATTATGAGCTTCTGCCACTACTGCTTGTCCCTGTTATTATATTACCAGTACATTGGCTATTGCCCTGCTCAGTAATTTGCCTTTTTTGTTGTTGTACTGAGTAGTCATTATTCCACTCTGTCATAAGGACTCCCTGTGGATAACAGTCGAAAAAGGTGCCGTGGGTGACAGAGTAGAAAGGTGAGTGTGACTGAATGATTGTAAGCTATAGCGGTGTGTGTGTGTGTGTGTGTGTGTGTGTGTGTGTGTGTGTGTGTGTGTGTGTGTGTGTGTGTGTGTGTGTGTGTGTGTTGTGTGATTGTGTGATTGTGAATGTAAATTAATGAGTGATTAAGGCGACGTGTGTGTAAGAGATGGGAGAGGGACAGTAGTGCACAAATCAGCGCTCTAACGCAAGACGGTTGGTCGCTGGGCTGTTTTTGAAAAATATCTTTCATTTACTGTAGCCATAGTGATCGCCTCATCCTCCAACGGCTCACATGGTGTCCTTGACTTCCTCTGTTTCCTCTCCTCCATCACCTACTCTCTGATTTTTCAAGGGAAATTTTTTAACTGAGTTTACCCTAGCCAGTCGCATCCGGTCGTCTCTACCCCAGCTGGTTTGTAGAGGGTCATCAGAGGGTCATCATAGCCTTTTCTGAACTTTCTGCCCTAACCCAGAATTAACCTGTCTGTCACCCTGGTATATAGCATTTAGCACTAGCGTATCGGTCTTAAATATACTGCTCAAAAAAATAAAGGGAACACTAAAATAACACATCCTAGATCTGAATGAATGAAATAATCTTATTAAATACTTTTTTCTTTACATAGTTGAATGTGCTGACAACAAAATCACACAAAAAGAATCAATGGAAATCCAATTTATCAACCCATGGAGGTCTGGATTTGGAGTCACACTCAAAATTAAAGTGGAAAACCACACTACAGGCTAATCCAACTTTGATGTAATGTCCTTAAAACAAGTCAAAATGAGGCTCAGTAGTGTGTGTGGCCTCCACATGCTTGTATGACCTCCCTACAACGCCTGGGCATGCTCCTGATGAGGTGGCGGATGGTCTCCTGAGGGATCTCCTCCCAGACCTGGACTAAAGCATCCGCCAACTCCTGGACAGTCTGTGGTGCAACGTGGCGTTGGTGGATGCAGCGAGACATGATGTCCCAGATGTGCTCAATTGGATTCAGGTCTGGGGAACGGGCGGGCCAGTCCATAGCATCAATGCCTTCCTCTTGCAGGAACTGCTGACACACTCCAGCCACATGAGGTCTAGCATTTTCTTGCATTAGGAGGAACCCAGGGCCAACCGCACCAGCATATGGTCTCACAAGGTGTCTGAGGATCTCATCTCGGTACCTAATGGCAGTCAGGCTACCTCTGGCAAGCACATGGAGGGCTGTGTGGCCCCCCAAAGAAATGCCACCCCACACCATGACTGACCCACCGCCAAACCGGTCATGCTGGAGGATGTTGCAGGCAGCAGAACGTTCTCCACGGCGTCTCCAGACTCTGTCACGTCTGTCACGTGCTCAGTGTGAACCTGCTTCCATCTGTGAAGAGCACAGGGCGCCAGTGGAGAATTTGCCAATCTTGGTGTTCTCTGGCAAATGCCAAACGTCCTGCACGGTGTTGGGCTGTAAGCACAACCCCCACCTGTGGACGTCGGGCCCTCATACCACCCTCATGGAGTCTGTTTCTGACCGTTTGAGCAGACACATGCACATTTGTGGCCTGCTGGAGGTCATTTTGCAGGGCTCTGGCAGTGCTCCTCCTGCTCCTCCTTACACAATGGCGGAGGTAGCGGTCCTGCTGCTGGGTTGTTGCCCTCCTACGGCCTCCTCCACGTCTCCTGATGTACTGGCCTGTCTCCTGGTAGTGCCTCCATGCTCTGGGCACTACGCTGACAGACACAGCAAACCTTCTTGCCACAGCTCGCATTGATGTGCCATCCTGGATGAGCTGCACTACCTGAGCCACTTGTGTGGGTTGTAGACTCCGTCTCATGCTACCACTAGAGTGAAAGCACCGCCAGCATTCAAAAGTGACCAAAACATCAGCCAGGAAACATAGGAACTGAGAAGTGGTCTGTGGTCACCACCTGCAGAACCACTCCTTTATTGGGGGTGTCTTGCTAATTGCCTATAATTTCCACCTGTTGTCTATTCCATTTGCACAACAGCATGTGAAATGTATTGTCAATCAGTGTTGCTTCCTAAGTGGACAGTTTGATTTCACAGAAGTGTGATTGACTTGGAGTTACATTGTGTTGTTTAATAAGTGTTCCCTTTATTTTTTTGAGCAGTGTATATTGTTAATAATCGCCACACTAGAGGCACCATTGATTTAGAAATGGTGCCACCTGTGAGGACAAATATTTATAATATTGAAATATTTGCAGTTGAAGTCAGAAGTTTACATACACCTTAGTCAAATACATTTAAACTCAGGATCACCACTTTATTTTAAGAATAATAGTAGAGAGAATGATTTATTTCAGCCTTCATTTCTTTCATCACATTCCTAGTGGGTCAGAAGTTTACATACACTCAATTAGTATTTGGTAGCGTTGCCTTTAAAACCTGTCCGCTAGCGGAACACCTAGCCAATATCCAATGGAACAGCATGGCGCGAAATACAAAACCCTCAAAAATCCAATAATTAAAATTTTTCAAACATACGACTATTTTACACCATTTTAAAGATACTCTTCTCCTTGATGTAACCACATTGTCCGATTTCAAAAGGCTTTACAGCTAAAGCAAAACATTAGATTATGTTAGGAGAGTACATAGACCAAAATAACCACACAGCCATTTTCCAAGCAAGCATATATGTCAATAAAACCCAAAACACAACTAAATGAAGCCCTAACCTTTGATGATCTTCATCAGATGACACTCCTAGGACATTATGTTATACAATACATGTATGTTTTGTTCAATCAAGTTCATATTTATATCCAAAAACAACTTTTTACATTGGCACTTGATGTTCAGAAAATGTATTCCCACCAAAAACTTCCGGTGAATTTACAAAAATACTCATCATAAACGTTGACAAAATACATAACAATTATTTTAAGAATTATAGATACAGAACACCTTTATGCAATCGCTGTGTCAGATTTTAAAATAGCTTTTCAATATTTTGAGGACATTGCTTGCCATCAAAGCAAGCTATACAGACACCCGCCAAGTTCTGGGGTTACCTAAACTCAGAATTAGTATTATAAATATTATCTTACCTTTGCTGATCTTCATCAGAATGCACTCCCAGGACTGCTACTTCCACAAGAAATGTTCGAAATAATCCATATTTATGTCCAAATACCTCCGTTTTGTTCGTGCGTTCAGGTCACTATCCAAAGGCATAATGCGCGAGCGTAATTCGAGACACAAAAAGTCAAAATGTTCCATTACCGTTCGTAGAAGCATGTCAAACATTGTTTACAATCAATCGTTATGGTATTTTTAATGTCAAAATGCGCTAATATTCCAACCGGACAATAGTGTATTCATTCAAGAAGAAAAAGAAAAAACAGCGTGCTCGCGGGAACGTGCATATCCAATCTCTTTGTCCTCAGGCAGACCACTCAGTAACTGAGCTCCTATACTCTGCCCAGAGGCTCAATCCACTTTCTGAAGGCTTTAGACAGCCAATGGAAGCCTTAGAAAGTGCAACGTAACAGCACAGATACTGTAGTTTCAAAAGGGACTAGAAAGAAGAACTACATTTCTCAGATCCTACACTTCCTGATTGACTTTTTCTCAGGTTTTTGCCTGCCATATGAGTTCTGTTATACTCAGACACCATTCAAACAGTTTTAGAACCTTCAGAGCATTTTCTATCCAAATCTACTAATAATATGCATATTCTCGTTTCTGGGCAAGAGTAGTAACCAGTTTAAATCGGGTATGTTTTTTCATCTGGCCGTGAAAATTCTGCCTCCTATCCATATCAGGTTAAATTGTTTAACTTGGGTCAAGTGTTTTGGGTAGCCTTCCACAAGCTTCCCACAATAAGTTGGGTGAATTTTGGCCCATTCCTGACAGAGCTGGTGTAACTGAGTCAGGTTTGTAGGCCTCCTTGCTCGCACACGCTTTTTCAGTTCTACCCACAAATGTTCTTTAGGATTGAGGTCAGGGCTTTGTGATGGCCACTCCAATACCTTGACTTTGCCACAACTTTGGAAGTATGCTTGGGGTCATTGTCCATTTGGAAGACCCATTTGCAACCAAGCTTTAACTTCCTGACTTATGTCTTATGATGCGGCTTCAATATTTCCACATAATTTTCCTTCCTCATAATGCCATCTATTTTGTGAAGTGCACCAGTCCCTCCTGCAGCAAAGCACCCCCACAACATGATGCTGCTACCCCTGTGCTTCACGGTTGGGAGGGTGTTCTTCGGCTTGCAAGCTTCCCCCTTTTTCCTCCAAACATAACAATGGTCATTATGGCCAAACAGTTCTATTTTTGTTTCATCAGACCAGAGGACTTTTTTTCCAGAAAGTACAATCTTTGTCTCCATGTGCAGTTGCAAACCGTAGTCTGGCTTTTTTATGGCGGTTTTGGAGCAGTGGCTTCTTCCCTGCTGAGCAGCTTTTCAGGTTATGCGATATAGGACTCATTTTACTGTGGACATAGATACTTTTGTACCTGTTTCCTCGAGCATCTTCACAAGGTCCTTTGCTGTTGTTCTGGGATTGATTTGCACTTTTTGCACCAAAGTATGTTCATCTCTAGGAGACAGAACGTGTCTCCTTCCTGAGCGGTATGACGGCTGTGTGGTCCCATGGTGTTTATACTTGCGTGCTATTGTTTGTACAGATGAACGTGGTACCTTCAGGCGTTTGGAAATTGCTCCCAAGGATGAACCAGACTTGTGGAGGTCTACAATTGTTTTCTGAGGTATTGGCTGATTACTTTTGATTTTCCAATGATGTCAAGCAAAGAGGCACTGAGTTTGAAGATAGGTGTAACGGCTGTCTGTAAGAGGGAACCAAGGTGCAGCAGAGGATGTGCTCATCATTAGAATTTTAATTCAAACAAACAAGAGAACACTACAAAATGAACAAAACGACAGCAAACAGTCCTGTTAGGCAAATACTCAAACAGAAACAATTACCCACAAAACCCAAAGGAAAAACATGCTCCTTATGTGTGACTCCCAATCAGCAGCAACGAGCTTCAGCTGTGCCTGATTGGGAGCCACACATAAGGAGCATGTTTTTCCTTTGGGTTTTGTGGGTAATTGTTTCTGTTTGAGTATTTGCCTAACAGGACTGTTTGCTGTCGTTTTGTTCATTTTGTAGTGTTCTCTTGTTTGTTTGAATTAAAATTCTAATGATGAGCACATCCTCTGCTGCACCTTGGTTCCCTCTTACAGACAGCCGTTACAGAATTACCCACCAACAACGGACCAAGCAGCAGAGGAAGGAGCAGCACAAGGAGAGGCACCAGGAGGAAAGCTATCTGGAGTCATGGACTTGGGAGGAAATCCTGGATGGGAAAGGACCATGGGCTCAAGCTGGGGAGTATCGCCGCCCGCAGTGGGAGATCGAGGCGGCGAGAGCTGAGAGGTGCTGGTACGAGGCAAGGGAGCTCAACGGACACGGGAGGCAGCCCCACAATTTTTTTGGGGGGAGGCACACGGGGAGATTGGCAGAGTCAGGTGGTAGACCTAAGCCAACTCCCCGTGCTTACCGGAAGCAGCGTGGTACTGGTAGGACACCGTGTCATGCTGTGGAGCGCACGGTGTCCCCAGTGCGCGTTCAAAGCCCGGTGCGCTACATACCAGCCCCCCGCAAGTGCCATGTGAGTGCAGGCATCGAGCCAGGGCGGATGGTGCCAGCTCAGCGCGTCTGGACTCCAGTGCGCCTCCTCGGTCCAGGTTATCCTGCGCCGGCGTTGCGCACTGTGTCTCCAGAGCGCTGGGAGGGTCCAGTTCGCCCAATGCCTGCTCTCCGCCTGTGCCGGGCCAAAGTGGGCTTTCAGCCTGGAGTGTGGGTAAAGAGTGTCCGTACCAGAACTCCAGTGCTCCCCCACAGCCCGGTTTATCCTGTGCCTCCTCCTCGGACCAGGCCTCCAGTGGGTCTCCCCATCCTGGTCCATCCTGTGCCACCTCCCAGGACCAGGCCTCCAGTGGGTCTCCCCATCCTGGTCCATCCTGTGCCACCTCCCAGGACTAGGCCTCCAGTGGGTCTCCCCATCCTGGTCCGTCCTGTGCCACCTCCCAGGACTAGGCCTCCAGTGGGTCTCAACTGTCCTGAACTGCCAGAGTGGCCAGGGACGCCCGCCAGCCCGGTGAGTCCTGTGCCTACGCCTAGGGCCAGGCCTCTGTCATGTCTCCCCAGCCTGGTGAATCCTGGGTCAGTGCCGTCGGAGCAGCCAGGGTCGCCCGCCAGCCGGGCGCAGCCAGGGTCGCCCGCCAGCCGGGCGCAGCCAGGGTCGCCCGCCAGCCGGGCGCAGCCAGGGTCGCCCGCCAGCCAGGCGCAGCCAGGGTCGCCCGCCAGCCGGGCGCAACCATCGCCGGCCGCCAGCCGGGCGCAACAAGGGTCGCCCGCCAGCCGGGCGCAACCATCGCCGCCCGCCAGCCGGGCGCAGCCAGGGTCGCCCGCCAGCCGGGCGCAACCATCGCCGGCCGCCAGCCGGGCGCAACAAGGGTCGCCCGCCAGCCGGGCGCAACCATCGCTGCCCGCCAGCCGGGCGCAGTCAGCGTCGCCCACCAGACCTTCGGCGCGGCCAGGTGCGCCACCTAAGAGGGCGACGTCAAGGGTGGAGCAGAGGCCACGTCCCGCACCTGAGCCGCCGCCGTAAGAAGGCCCACCCGGACCCTCCCCTTCAGAGTCAGGTTTTGCGGCCGGAGTCCGCACCTTTGGGGGGGGGTACTGTAACGCCCTGGCCATAGAGAGGGGTTTTTTGTTCTTTATTTTGGTTAGGCCAGGGTGTTACATTGGGTGGGCGTTCTATGTTCCTTTTTCTATGTTTTGGTATTTCTTTGTTTTGGGCCGTGTGTGTGGCTCCCAATCAGGCACAGCTGAAGCTCGTTGCTGCTGATTGGGAGTCACACATAAGGAGCATGTTTTTCCTTTGGGTTTTGTGGGTAATTGTTTCTGTTTGAGTATTTGCCTAACAGGACTGTTTGCTGTCGTTTTGTTCATTTTGTAGTGTTCTCTTGTTTGTTTGAATTAAAATTCTAATGATGAGCACATCCTCTGCTGCACCTTGGTTCCCTCTTACAGACAGCCGTTACAATAGGCCTTGAAATATATCCACAGGTACACTTCCACTTGACTCAAATTATGTCAATTAGCCTATCAGAAGCTTCTAAAGCCATGACATAATTTTCTGGAATTTTCCAAGCTGTTTAAAGGCACAGTCAACTTAGTGTATGTAAACTTCTGACCCACTGGAATTGTGATACAGTGAATTATAAGTGAAATAATCTGTCTGTAAACAATTGTTGGAAAAATGACTTGTGTCATGCACAAAGTAGAAAGTAGTCTTGCCAAAACTATAGTTTGTTAACAAGAAATTTGTGGAGTGGTTGAAAACTGAGTTTTAATGACTCTGATCTAAGTGTATGTAAACCTCCAGCATCACTGTATACCCATTCATTAATACTACTGTTATAATTCTATTGTCCTAAGCCAGACTCAGCCTGTCTGTCTCTCTGGTCTATAACCTCTGCTAACAGACTCTAAACTAGATTATTGATCCCATATTCCCTGGGTTTATTGTTATTGCGTAACTGTCTGAGTGGAGCCACACACACTCACAAACACAAATATGGAGCGGGAAGTTGCAGGAAGCCTGAGACTGTGCTGTCTGGTTTAGTGGTGTTGGTGGTGATTGTACAGATGAACATGTTTGGCTGAGTTTCCCTGGTTTTTAGGAGACCTCATTACCGGGGTCCAGAGAGAGAGAGAGCCCAGAAGGAGCAGGGCAGTCTGAGCCCGTGCAGTAGACCAGGAGAGTCTACTCACTCACTGCCAGCACCTTCACTCTGAGAGGATTACGTTGTTGTTGTTGGAGTTGAAATTGAGACAGTTGTTTATGTGAGCTCCCAATACCTTTTTTGACCTTTAAAGATTACATTTGAAACCTGCTTTTCTCCTGTGACAAAAAAATCGATGCCCTCAAAACAAAAACAGAAACACACGAAAACATATTTAAAGGGGGACTGAACTTCCTGATTTGGCCTCGTTTTTGGGGGGGGGTAATGTCAGTGTCGTGTGTGTGTGTGTTCGCACGTGGCAAGCATTTTATTTTATTCTATGTTATTGTTTCATTTTTCTTGCCGGCATTATCTATAATGAATGTTATTTTTATTGAGATTTATATATATATTTTTTTATTAACCCAGCCTTCCACAGGAATGCTGGCCCATGTTGACTATGCTTCCCACAGTTGTGTCAAGTTGGCTGGATGTCCATTGGATGGTGGACCATTCTTGATACACATGGGGAAACAGTTGAGTGTAAAAAACCCAGCAGCGTTGCATTTCGTGACACAAACTGGTGCACCTGGCACCTACTACCATACCCCATTTAAAGGCACTTAAATCTTTTGTCTTGCCATTTCACCCTCCGAATGGTACACATACACAATCCATTTTTCAATTGTCTCAAGACTTAAAAATCCATATTTTTAACCTGTCTAAGGGATCGTAGCTTTCACCTGGATTCACTTGGTCAGTCTATGTCATGGAAAGAGCAGGTGTTCCTGTACACTTAGTATATATATATTTTTGTGTGTGTGCGTGTGCGTGCGCATGCGTGTGTGTGTGTGTGTCTTATTGGCAGTGTTGGGGGACAAGCACTACTTCGGAGTCTAGCGAAAGCAGCATCGAGCCATGCAGTAAATTAAACAATCTGTTCCCTTGGATAAAGATCACAAGAGCTATATTGGCAAAGTGAAGTGAACAAGCTGTAACCATGGCCTTTGGAGACTCCAATTAAAATACCTCCAGCTCTCTGCTTAAGATGTGTCATGGAGAATGGTAGCTAGTACTACTGAAGAGGAAAGCTTTCTCCTTTATTCCCTGCTTCCTTTCACTGTGGCTACTGGCTCAGAGTCCCATCAGTGCCAAGTCTGACTGCTGATGGTAGGTGTAGGGTGTGTCGTTATTCTGTGGAGAGATAGGGACTCATTCACTACCATTCTATTTCGATTGATTGCTTTCTTGCTCTGTGGTTGAAGTAGAGGTGTGTCTTTTCACTCTAGGTTCATTTGAAATGGCACCCTAGCTGGCTCAAGGTAGTGCACTATATAGGGAATTGTGTTCTGTTTTGGAGTGTCAATAACATCCGCCTATACACTATTAGTATTGCCACATCCTCCACGTCTTTCCCTCTGAACCAAAAGGGTGATAATGTGTCTTACAGCTAATCCACTTAGTGTTAGGAGGACCTAGTTGGGCTCCTGTGTTTATTTGCTGTGGGTGACATCATACTACAGCTTGTGATGTAAACAACATTATCTGTGTGATGTGATTTCTCATTTGGTTCAACGTAGATCGTTAATATTGGTGGTCTTTTTTAACTAACTTGATAAAAAGTACTGAACTGACCTGTAAAGTCCATGCCCGATGTAATTTCCTAACAAAAATACACACATCTCCAGTTTTACACTCACATTTTCAGTGGTCTGCAACTCTGCACAACCCTGCACTATTGCTTTTGTGATGCAACTAGCCAGTACGAGCTCAGTCGGTGAGTGAAAACGAGGACCAGCAGTCTATCCCCGCCAATCTCTCTCTCAATATTAGCACCATCATGTCAACACTGAAATAACACCTGTATGGCTAGAAATATCATCGCCACTTTTAATCACTCTGCAAAAGACAATAGCAATCTCTTAAACCATATCACTATGACCCTTAAGTGAAACATAAAACATTATCCCTCTTACTGTATACAAATATCTTCCTGTGATCTGCCTGTGTTTGGGGAATCATTTTGCAGACATGGTAATTAGATGAGGCCTTTGCGGTTCCACTTTTTCCAGTTGTTGATCTTGGGCGTGGTGGTGAGTATGGCATCCTAACCCTGCATTGATGGAGGAAGGAGCACCTGGCAGGTCCCAGAGCAGGTTTTCATCCCACTCCACTGTGTGACGGATGTCGATGCATATAGCACTGAGTCAGCAGCTTGGCATTAGCACAGCGCTACGCCTTGCCATAAGACTCTGAGTACTGCACCATGGTCACGCTGCTAACAGGCTAGTACAATAGCATGACACCATTCAGTGCATTACATACAGTACAAAACAGCCAGCCTGAATGCAATGTAAGTATTGCGGACATAATGCAATAACTGCAGCAATATGTACACACACACACACACACACACACACATACACACACAACATATAAACAGCTCCATACTGATGTTTACAGCACACTCAGACAACTCCAACAGCAAAGAGAGATGGTAGTGCACTCACCAGATGCAGTGGTTCGATCACATCCCCTTAGGTGGGGTAGAGTAGTGGATGCACTCTCTGTCTCTGTGCTGACTGTGTCTCTCCTACTCCCTCTCTCTCTCTCTTTCTTCCCCCTTTATAAACCCCTCTTTCTCTCCACAGAGTAGTAGGTTGAAGTGGTTATGTGTGTGTGTGTGTGTGTGTGTGTGTGTGTGTGTGTGTGTGTGTGTGTGTGTGTGAGAGATTGGTGTATTTCCCCAGGCTGTGTGTGTGTACGTCTTAATGTGGCAGTGGCTCTGCCTAATCCCTACTGAGTAGGAGAGATGGAGCGGGTGCTAGGCAGCAAGAAGTAAGTAGAAAATAACAAACTAATGCTACACTGCACACACACACACACACACACACACACACACACAAACAACAAACAGTAAATCACTCAATTGAACATGTCATTTTGTGCTCAACACACTACTACAGATAAACACAAAAAAATAACACAAATTCCCCATGAATAGTTCAAATGCATGTCATGGTGATTGACAATCAATGGTAACTCCAAGTTCAAAGAGAGGAACTGATTGTGTTACCTCACACAAACATATACACACAACCTACCCGGCAAAAACAGCCCCCCAAAATATTTCTCATGTGATGACGTTGAATCAACTTGGAAAACTGATTTGAGTTGAGAAAAGTCATCAACGTAAGAACGTGGTATTTTTTTTGCCCAGCGTAAAACCTAAATCCAATGAAATGGTGACATTTATTTTTATTTCACATTGAATTCATGTTAGTTGACAACTCAACTAGACGTTGAACTTACGTCTGTGCCTAGCGAGAAGCAAGCAAGCAACATGCATGTGCGCGCGCACACACACGTGCGCACACACATAATTGTGCCTAAATGGATTAGGGGGTAAAGCAGGACTCCATGTAAGAAGCGCTTAACTGGAATTGTCGATGACACAGTAGCCTTTGGGAGCTTGTAGACTGTGGCAAACACAGGAGTAGGATCAGCTAGGATCACAGGTAGGATCAGCTAACCAGAGAGGACAGGGACAGGTAGGGTGGCCCCTGCCCCCTGTCAAAATCCATAACTGCACTGAGCAGTGAGCAACGAGGGACCCTGGCATGGTAGGAGGACTGTAGTTTCACTCAAGCATACATACACACACGCAGACACTGTAACGGGTGTCGTATGAAGTAGACCAAGGTGCAGTGGGAAAATATATACTCATCTTCTTTAATTGTGAAAAGAAGGAAAAACAAACAAAACACATATACAAAACACAACGAACGCCACTAACAGTCCTATCAGGTGCATAGACACTAAACGGGAGACAACTACCCACAATTCCCATTACCAAAACACCCCTATACATAGGACCTTCAATCAGAGGCAACGAAGAACAGCTGCCTCCAATTGAAGGCCAAATCAATAAACTAAACATAGAACTAGAAAGACTAGAACATAGAAATATACTAACATAGAACATAAACCAAAACCCCGGAACACTCTAATCAAACACCCCCTTCCACGTCCTGACCAAACTAATATAACAAATAACCCCTTTACTGGTCAGGACGTGACAGTACCCCCCCCCCCCCCCCCCCAAAGGTGCAGACCCCGAATGCACCTCACACAAAAAAACAGAAAAATAACCCCCCCCCAAAAAATTATCCCAACTAAAGGGAGGGAAGGGAGGGTGGCCACCATCACCGACGGTTCTTGTGCTACACCCCCCCTCCCCAACCCACCTACTATGGAGGTGGCTCAGGCCTTATTCCCCAACCTAACCTGTCCACCCCCGCTAAATATTTATTAATTGTTACCCTTCCCGAAGTCTCTGGGCTATGATGCATCGCTGAAGACCTCGGGCTGATGTGCGTTGCTGGAGACCTCGGGCTGATGTGCATCACTGGAGACCTCGGGCTGAAGGGCAACTCTGGCTGTGCCAATTCCGGACTGTAGGGCGACTCTGGCTGAGCCGATTCCGGACTGTAGGGCGACTCTCGCTGCGCCGATTCCGGACTGTAGGGCGACTCTCGCTGCGCCGATTCCGGACTGTAGGGCGACTCTCGCTGCGCCGATTCCGGACTGTGGGCCATCTCTCTCGGTTCCTGACTGTGGGCCATCTCTCTCGGTTCCTGACTGTGGGCCGTCTCTCTCGGTTCCTGACTGTGGGCCGTCTCTCTCGGTTCCTGACTGTGGGCCGTCTCTCTCGGTTCCTGACTGTGGACCGTCTCTCTCGGTTCCTGACTGTGGGCCGTCTCTCTCGATTCCTGACTGTGGGCCGTCTCTCTCGATTCCTGACTGTGGGCCGTCTTTCTCGGTTCCTGACTGTGGGCCGTCTCTCTCGGTTCCTGACTGTGGGCCGTCTCTCTCGATTCCTGACTGTGGGCCGTCTCTCTCGGTTCCTGACTGTGGGCCGTCTCTCTCGATTCCTGACTGTGGGCCGTCTCTCTCGGCTCCTGACTGTGGGCCGTCTCTCTCGGTTCCTGACTGTGGGCCGTCTCTCTCGGTTCCTGACTGTGGACCGTCTCTCTCGGTTCCTGACTGTGGGCCGTCTCTCTCGGTTCCTGACTGTGGGCCGTCTCTCTCGGTTCCTGACTGTGGGCCGTCTCTCTCGATTCCTGACTGTGGGCCGTCTCTCTCGATTCCTGACTGTGGGCCGTCTTTCTCGGTTCCTGACTGTGGGCCGTCTCTCTCGGTTCCTGACTGTGGGCCGTCTCTCTCGATTCCTGACTGTGGGCCGTCTCTCTCGGTTCCTGACTGTGGGCCGTCTCTCTCGATTCCTGACTGTGGGCCGTCTCTCTCGGCTCCTGACTGTGGGCCGTCTCTCTACGGGGCACTGTCGCCGGAAGCTCTGGACGGGGCACTGTCGCCGGACACTCTGTATGGGGCACTGTTGTCGAACACTCTGGACGGGGCACTGTCGTCGAACACTCTGGACGGGGCACTGTCGTCGAACACTCTGGACGGGGCACTGTCGTCGAACACTCTGGAAGGGGCACTGTCGTCGAACACTCTGGACGGGGCACTATTGCCGGACGCTCTGGACAAGTCACTGTTGCCGGAAGCTCTGGACGAGGCACTGTCGTCGGAAGCTCTGGACGGGGACTGCGCACTGAAGGCCTGATGCGTGGGGCTGGCTTAGGATGCGCCAAACTAGGGACACGCACCATAGGGCTAGTGCGAGGAGCAGGAGCAGGATGAGCTGGACTGGGCTGACGCACTGGAGGCCTGGTGCGTGGGGCTGGTAGTGGAGGTACCAGACTAGAGACACGCACCCCAAGGCTAGTGCGATGAGTGGGAACAGGACGTACTAGACTGGGCTAACGCACTGGAGGCCTGGTGCGTAGTGCTGGCTTTGGACACGCCAGACTGGAGACACACACCTCAGGGCTAGTGCGAGGAGCGGGAACTGGATACACCGGGCCATGAGTAGGCACTGGAGGTCTGGAGCGTACCTCCTGCACAACCCGTCCTGGCTGGATGGTAATAGCAAGCGGAGTGCTGGCATAGGGCAAACTGGGCTGTGCAGAGGCCTGATGGTTGCCGTGCATAGAGCAGGCGTAGGGTAGCCTGGATCTAGGAGGCGCACTGGTGGCCAGATGCGCTGCGCAGGCATCCTCCTTCCAGGCTGGATGCCCACTCTAACACGGCACCTGCGAGGAGCTGGGATCGCTCGCACCGGACTGTGCGTGCTCATGGGCGAGATCGTGCGCACTTCCGCATACTCCAGCGCTCTCCACTCCATATGCTCCCCATAATAAGCACGGGGATTTGGCTCAGGTCTACTGCCTGCCCTAGCCAAACTACCCGTGTGCCCCCCCAAAACATATTATTGGGGCTGCCTCTCCAGCTTCCTTGCCAGCCGTGTTCCCCTGTAGCGTTCCCGGTCTTCTTTATCCTCTCTTATCTCTGCTCTCCTGGCTGCCTCCACCTGTTCCCATGGGAGGCGATCCCTTCCGGCCAGGATCTCTTCCCAACTGTAGGATCCCTTGCCGTCCAGGATGTCCTCCCATGTCCAGTCCTCTTGCTGCTCCTTCCTCCGCTGCTTGGTCCGTTTGTGGTGGGTAGTTCTGTAACAGGTGTCGTATGAAGTAGACCAAGGTGCAGCGGGAAAATGTATACTCATCTTCTTTAATTGTGAAAAGAAGGAAAAACAAACAAAACACGTATACAAAACACAACGAACGACACTAACAGTCCTATCAGGTGCATAGACACTAAACAGGAGACAACTACCCACAATTCCCATTACCAAAACACCCCTATACATAGGACCTTCAATCAGAGGCAACGAGGAACAGCTGCCTCCAATTGAAGGCCAAATCAATAAACTAAACATAGAACTAGAAAGACTAGAACATAGAAATATACTAACATAGAACATAAACCAGAACCCCGGAACACTCTAATCAAACACCCCTCTACAAAACACATAGCCCAACAAACCCCGAAACACTCGAAACAAATACCCCCTGCCACGTCCTGACCAAATTAATATAACAAATAACCCCTTTACTGGTCAGGACGTGACAGACACTGCAGTACAAACTACAGGAATTACAGTAAAAAACACTTTGTTTGTTTACTATGGACATAGTAAATGTTTGTCCTCCCTTTATATTTCATAAGACATAACAAGCCATACAGCAGCTCATCAACACCCGTGTCAGTTTGAGAAAAGAGATTTATCAAAATAACCATCACATTCTAGTTGTGCCACCAGTCTTTTCTGTCCAGAGCCTATTAGACATCTGTTTCTGTCTGAGGATTTAAACAGAGAGAGAAAGAGAGAGAGAAAGAGAGAGAGGAAGAGAGAGAGAGAGAGAGAGAGAGAGAGAGAGAAAGAGAGAGAGAGAGAGAGAGAGAGAGAGAGAGAGAGAGAGAGAGAGAGAGAGAGAGAGAGAGGGCTGAGGTAAACAGCAGGCGACCTTAGGGCAGATGTGTGAATTCAAAAGTCCACCACAGAAACACAGCCGTAGCCACAGAGGTCAGCGCAGAGCAAAGCAGAGCATGCCACCAACCTCTAAACATTAAAAAAAAACTGACCGAAAGAGAAGGTGGAAAAACAGAATAGAGAAAAGACAGAAAGAAAGAGCTAAAGTTGGGGTAAATGGAGTGTGAGAAGTGGAGAGAGAGAGACACTCTAAAAACACAGAGAAAGAGAGTGATGGAAAGGTCTGAGCCATAATTGTGGTCATTCATCTCTCAGGTTTGAGCAGCATGTGTCAGGTGTCATCCATCAGTCAGTCCAACGGCTCTCTGGACAGCAGTTGATAAGATGCAGCTTGGAGCCAGGCCAGTCCTGGGATGTGCTCCGGACCATTATCGCACCAAAGTCACTCACAAATGGACACTGACACTCGTACGCATGCACTCACACACACCTGGACACAATCTGAAGAGGAACAAGGTGTGCTGAGTGTGTGTTTTTGTGTGTGCGTGTGTGCATGTGTGCGTGCGTGCGTGTGTGTGCGTGTGCGTGTGTGTGCGTGCGTGCGTGCGTGTGTGTATGTGTGTGTGTGTGTGTTATGAGTGGTGATAAATGCCATAAATTAATCGTTGAATGTGTGAATGTGTGAACTCTTGAATGTGTGATTATTATATATATTATTTTGTTACTTGAAGGTGTGACTTAAACGAATGAACGTGTGACTTTTTTTGTGTTTTTCTTTACCATTCAAGTTTATTTATAACAATACGATGCGTAAATGTTTGATTAATTAGTTCATGGTATTCACTCCACAATGTAATAACCATGGTAGTAACAGGACCTCTGCACTGTTCACCATCTCTCAAGGTGGCGGTTATAATGCCCGTATATAAACACAACACATTTACCACATTATAACATTGTTCATTGAGTCTACATTAATTAGGCTGAAGATTAACCTAAACATTTGTGTTAGTTAAGATGATTTTGATAACCAAATGTGATAAAGAGCCATGTTCCTACCCTTAAAACTGCAAAAAAAAATATTTATGTTAAAACGTTTGAAAATTGCCTCATCTGACTACTACATGCTACCATCTTGATAACGTCTTATCAACGTCTTAGCAATGACATCACTTGAATGGTCCGTCTGAAAGGCAGCCCAGATTACAATGTATGTTAGTAGCCTCATTGAGAATGTTTTCATTTTGACAGCAATACAAATTATTAAAATAAGTGCCTTTTTAGAAGGCTATCCTGTTTGAGACTAGCCAGGTAACATGTCATGAACTATAAATTGACAAAAACATTATACTGTGCAAAGTGGGCTATCATAGCCAGCTAGTCCAAAACCACAGCAAGTTCAGCTATCGTTGATGGACATTTTGAATACTGGTTTATGCTTAGTGTACACAATCTGCCTGCAAAAGTTACTTCCTTATTGTGTGCATTACAATGCAGTTAGCTACAGTAACTAACCTTGTTTGCTGTTAGCTGGCTCGCTGGCTTAATTCACATCAAATCAAATTAAATTGTATTTCTCACATGCGCCGAATACAACAGGTGTAGACCTTACAGTGAAATGCTTACTTACAAGCCCTAACGAACAATGCAGTTTAAAAAATTTATTAAAAAATTTATAATAAATACCTAAAATAAATAAGGATAAGATATAAAAGTAACAAATAAGCAGTAAAAAGCAGTAAAATAAAAATTGCAAGGTTATATACAGGTGGTACCAGTACAGAGTCAATGTGAGGGGGCACCGGTTTGACGAGGTAATTGAGGTAATATGTACACTACCAGTCAAAAGTTTTAGAACACCTACTCATTCAAGAGTTTTGCTTTATTTTTACTATTTTCTACATTGTAGAATAATAGTGAAGACATCAAAACTATGAAATAACACATATGGAATCATGAAGTAACCAAAAAAGGGTTAAACAAATCAACATATATTTTATATTTTAGATTCCTCAAAGTAGCCACCATTTGCCTTGATGGCAGCTTTGCAATAGAACAAATAGCAACATAGAATCAGATTTGTGATTTGAAACATGTTTGTTTGTCTTCACACATTTAGTATCAGGTTTCAGGTAAGACCCAAGTGCAGACTGTGTTGAAGAAGCAATGTTTATTGCAACAACAGGGGCAGGCAAATGACAGGTCAGGTCAAGGCAGACAGGGGTCGATAATCCAGAGTAGCGGCGATTGTACCGGGCAGCAGGCAGGCTCAGGGTCAGGGTAAGGCAGAGTGGTCAGGCAGGCAGGCTCGGAGTCAGAACAGGCAAGGGACAAAACCAGCAGGGCGAGAAAAGAGAGAAAAAGCAGGAGCTGAGACACAAAACGCTGGTTGACTTGAATAAACAAGACGAACTGGCAACAGACAAACAGAGAACACAGGTATAAATACAAAGGGGACAATGGGGATGATGAGCGACACCTGAAGGGGGGTGGAGACAATCACAAAGACAGGTGAAACAGATCAGGGGGTGACATTTAGACATAAATAATACATTTTCTTACATTTATGTGTCATGTTATGTATTATTAAGGTGTCTAGTATGATTCAGAGAAGTTTCATATCATTTTTCAAAATGGTCACAAGACCAGGTTTATTTCTCAATGGTGTACCTTGAAAGACGAATTGGGCACGGAAAGTCTGCATTCGACAGTTTAAAAATCTAATTGTTGACATTTTTAAATATTTCCATTGTAAATACATTTAAATGTTAGATTTGACATATGTGCCTTCACTTTCAATAAATGTAATCCATGATGCTCTTGGTAAATGAAAATATCTTAGTGGCCACAGTTGAGACCTATGGGATAATGCAGTGGATCTAGCTATATAACGTTTTACTGCAGAGGGCTAAATCAGGGTCACACAGAGTCTTTTTTATGTTTTTTATGGGCTTAAAAAAAGGAAATACCTGGACCGTGGCAGATACGTATATAGCTGAAATGTTTTACATTTTGAGTTTGCATACCAATATTACACTTTATATACATCACAGAAGACTGAAATATTACAAAACTGTTTGACATAGAAACACCAGATTAAAAAAAATATATGTTTATTTATTATGAGGCATCTAGGTCATTTTAATGCAGGTAAGGGCCACAATCACGTACATTCAAACACTACGGTAAAAATTAGGAAAGTAGGCCGTTCTTCTAGTGCACTGCGCACCACCCTCGCAAAGACACGCAAAATAATATTATTATGTGAAGTATCATTGCATACAGATAAAGAAAAAATACGTTTTGAACCACATTTCCATATCAACAATCGAAATGACAAACATTTCTAATCAAAATGGCATTTTAGCTTGATAAATGAAATACTACCATGAAAAACAAAGCAATGGACATTCTAAAGAGCTGACCAGCAAAGCAATGGACATTCTAAAGAGCTGACCAGCAAAGCAAATGACAGCTCAATCTACATAATGCATTGAAATAAAGGGCATAAATCAGAGGTAATTACTTACATTATCAAGGACGAATGGTTAACAAAGCAAACTCAACCAAACTATGGCGAAAATTAGGAAAGTAGGAGTAAGATACAAAGGAAAATATTTTCTAAAGGTCGCTGATGCCGCGTCCAGCACTGCTGAATGGACAGTGCCTTGGGGCAGGTTATCTCCATGGTGTTGAATGGACAGCACTGCTGTCTAGCCAGCTAGAATTCTTACCGTTTGTGAATAGGCCAGTAGACAGTTTGTTGACACAGTTAATTACACATACACTGATTACGTTTTACAATTGATTTTTGACCTCTCACTGTTCAATAGATAAAAACACCATATATGTATTTTGATTGTCACCATTTTGTGGTTTAGAAAATAAATACATTACTACCTATTTTGAGGGGCCACAGGGAATTCTTCCAAATCTCAAGATGCTATCTCCGCCTGTGTGTGTGTGTGTGTGTGTGTGTGTGTGTGTGTGTGTGTGTGTGTGTGTGTGTGTGTGTGTGTGTGTGTGTGGGGAGGGAGGGAGGGAGGGGTTCTTACCAAGCTGGGATCAGGTTTCTTACAAAGCAGTGTAAAATGTTCTATAAATGTTCAATGCAAGACATAGGCTATGATGCTCTGGACGATGATAAATTCAGTGACATAAATGTAAGATAATTAATTATGTCTAAATATGTGGACACCAAGAATGAGAAAGATTCAAACATGTTTAAATTTACAAATCTGATTAAATTTTGCTATATGTTCCTGCTTTACAGCTTGCAGCCTAACATGAAAGATTTGACAGGTCAATTACATTTTTACATTTAACCTAATTAATGTAGACCCAATGAACAATGATATAATGTGGTTAATGTGTTGTGTTTATATACAGGCATTATAACCCCCACCTTGAATTCCATTAACAAAACTGTTAGAACTGAATTAATCAGACGTTTATGCGTCATATTGTAATAAATAAACTTGGTTGAATGGTCAAAAACGAAAACAAAATTCACAACCACAAGGGTGCATGACCTTGACCTTGGCCTTAACTGTTCTTGACTTGTCTGCTCCTATACTCAGCACCAAAAAGGGATGCATCAGACCCTCTGAGACATACGTAAACATCACTGCTAGTTAATGGCGAAGCAATGTTGAGAATCCACTAACGGCAAACAGTTAAAGGTTTATCAGGAAGGTTACCTTATAACATGAGAACAGGTGTAATGTTCTGTGGAATTGACTTACTTGACAAGTTCAACCCTTTTATTCCATGAGGAACATGTGTCTTACACTGAGTTCTTCCAGCAGGCTCGGTGTGGTGCGGTTTTCTCCACTGCTTTTAAGGATGTTCTTGCTTCCTTCTGTGGAATATAGTACATGATCTCCCGCCACAACAGACCAAGCACCAATAGAACTACTAAAAAAATCACTATCTAATCTATCACTTTAATTAATTTAAATAAACCAGGCAGGTTCGCCACGAAAGTCAGAAATAGCAATATAATAAATGCCTTACCTTTGATGATCTTCTTCTGTTGGCACTCCATAAGGTCCCAGCTACATCACAAATGGTCCTTTTGTTCGATAAATTCCTTCTTTATGTCCCCAAAAACTCAGTTTAGCTGGTGCGCTTCATTCAATAATCCACCGGTTTCCCTCCTTGAAAATGCATACAAAATGAATCCCAAACGTTACCAATAAACTTCTCCAAACAAGTCAAACAACGTTTATAATCAAACCTCTGGTACCCTAATATGTAAATAAACAATCAAATTTAAGACGGAGAATCGTTATTGTCTTTACCGGAGATAAACAACAAAGAACACGCTCTCATCCACGCGCATGAAAACACTACAGCCAAAATGGGAGCCACTTAGAAAAACTACAAATTCTAGCAAATTTTTCCAAAAACAAGCTTGAAACTCTTTCTTTAGAGTGTTGACATCTAGTGGAAGCCCTAGGTCTCATAATAAACATGACAGCCATTGGAAACAGTGGTAGTCAAGAAGTTTTTGGGGGGGATGGTTTGTCCTCGGGGTTTCGCCTGCCATATCAGTTCTGTTACACTCACATACATTATTTTAACAGTTTTACAAACTTTAGAGTGTTTTCTATCCAAATCTACCAATTATATGCATATCCTCGCTTCTGGGCTTGAGTAACAAGCGGTTTACTTTGGGCACGCTTTTCATCCGGATGTCAAAATACTGCCCCCTAGCGCAAAGATGTTAACCAGGTAGACCAGTTGAGAACAAGTTCTCATTTACAACTGCGACCTGGCCAAGATAAACCAAAGCAGTGACACAAAAACAGCAACACAGAGTTACACTTGGGATAAACAAACGTAGAGTCAATAACACCATAGAAAAAGCTATATACAGTGTGTGCAAATGTAGTAAGATTAGGGAGGTAAGGCAATAAATAGGCCATAGTGGCGAAATAATTACAATTTAGCATTAGCACTAGAGTGATAGATGTGCAGATGATGATGTGCAAGTAGAGATACTGGGGTACAAAAGAGCAAAAATAAATAACAATATGGGGATGAGGTAGTTGGGTGGGCTAATCACAGATGGGCTGTGCACAGGTGCAGTGATCGGTAAGCTGCTCTGACAGCTGATGCTTAAAGTTAGTGAGGGAGAAATAAGACTCCAGCTTCAGTGATTTTTGCAATTCGTTCCAGTCATTGGCAGCAGAAAAAGGAACCTGATTCTAGATTTAAACTTGGATTGGAGTTTACAGTCAAACTAGATACCAAGGTATTCTAAGTCAGAACCGTCCAGAGTAGTGATGCTAGACGGGCGGGCGGAATGAGTGTTGTATGGCATTGAAGCTCGTCTGGAAGTTTGTTAACACAGTGTCCAAAGAAGGGCTATAAGTATACGGAATGGTGTCGTCTGCGTAGAGGTGGATCAGAGAATCACCAGCAGCAAGAGCGACGTCATTGATATATACAGAGAAAAGAGTCGGCCCGAGAATTGAACCATGTGGCACCCCCACAGACTGCCAGAGGGCCGGACAACAGGCCCTCCGATTTGACACACTGAACTCTGTCTGAGAAGTAGTTGGTGAATCAGGCGAGGCAGTCATTTGAGAAACCAAGGCTGTTGAGTCTGCCGAAAGGAATGCGGTGATTGACAGAGTCGAAAGCCTTGGCCAGGTCGATGAAGACGGTTGCACAGTACTGTCTTTTATCAATGGCGGTTATGATATTGTTTAGGACTTTGAGCGTGGCTGAGGTGCACCCATGACCAACTCGGAAACCAGATTGCATAGCGGAAGGTACGGTGGGATTCAAAATGGTCGGTGATATGTTTGTTAACCTCTATCCGAAGGGTGACAAAGGGTGACGCGCCCAACGCGTTTCGTGACAAAAAAATTCTAAATATTCCATTACCGTACTTCGAAACATGTCAACCCCTGTTTAAAATCAATTTTTATGCGATTTTTCTCGTAAAAAAGCGATAATATTCCGACCGGGAAACCCTGTTTTCGTTCAAAGACGAAAAAATAAAAACATGGTGTCGGCTCGTGCACGCGCCTCCAGTCTCATTGTTCTCAGATCGACCACTATCCAAATGCGCTACTGTTTTTCAGCCATGGCCTGCAAAGTCACCATTCATCGTTCTGGCGCCTTCTGAGAGCCTATGGGAGCATTAGAAAATGTCACGTTATGCCAGAGATCCCCTGTTTTGGATAGAGATGATCAAAAAGGCCAAGAAATAGTCAGAGAGAGCATTTCCTGTTTGGAATATTCTCAGGTTTTGGCCTGCCAAATGAGTTCTGTTATACTCACAGACACCATTCAAACAGTTTTAGAAACTTTAGGGTGTTTTCTATCCAAATCAAACAATTATATGCATATTCTCGTTACTGGGCAGGAGTAGTAACCAGATTAAATCGGGTACGTTTTTTATCCGGCCGTGCAAATACTGCCCCCTATCCCCAACAGGTTAACTTGGCTTTTGAAGGCTTTAGAAAGGCAGGGCAGGATAGATATAGGTCTGTAAAAGTTTGGGTCTAGAGTGTCTCCCCCTGTGAAGAGGGGGATGAGCGTGGAAGCTTTCCAATCTTAAGGGATCTCAGACGATACGAAAGAGAGGTTGAACATGAAAGAGAGGTTGAACAGGCTAGTAATAGGGGTTGCAACAATTGCGGCAGATAATTTTAGAAGGAGAGGGTCCAGATTGTCTAGCCCAGCTGATTTGTAGGGGTCCAGATATTGCAGCTCTTTCAGAACATCAGCTATCTGGATTTGGGTGAAGGAGAAGCGGTGGGGGGGGGGGGGGGGCTTTGGCAAGTTTCTGCGGGGGGTGCAGAGCTGTTGGCCGGGGTAGGGGTAGCCAGGTGGAAAGCATGGCCAGCTGTAGAAAAATGCTTTATTGAAATTCTCTATTATCGTAGATTTATTGGTGGTGACAGTGTTATGTGTATATTAGTTCCTAACTTCCCTGAAAAGTTGCATATCGCGGGGGCTATTCGATGCTAATGCAATACGCCACAGGATGTTTTTGTGCTGGGCAGTCAAGTCTGGAGTGAACCAAGGGCTATATCTGTTCTTAGTTCTACATTTTTTGAATGGGGCATTCTTATTTAAGATGGTGAGGAAAGCACTTTTAAAGAATAACCATCCATCCTCTACTGATGGAATGAGGTCAATATCCTTGCAGGATACCCGGGCCAGGTCGATTAGAAAGGCTTGCTTGCTGAAGTGTTTAAGGGAGCATTTGACGGTGATGAGGGGTGGTCGTTTGACCGCGGATTCATTACGGACGCAGGCAATGAGTCAGTGATCACTGAGATCCTGGTTGAAGACAGCAAAGGTGTATTTAGAGGGCAGGTTGGTCAGGATGATATCTATGATGGTGCCTATGTTTACAGATTTAGGATTGTACCTGGTAGGTTCCTTGATCATTTTTGTGAGTTTGAGGGCATCTAGCTGAGATTGTAGGACGGCTGGGGTGTTAAGCATATCTCAGTTTAGGTCACCTAACAGTACGAACTCTGAAGATCAATTAGGGGCAATCAATTCACATATGATGAGTGGCACAGCTGGGGGCAAGCGGCAACAGTGAGAGACTTATTTCTGGAAAGGTGGATTTTTAAAAGCAGAAGCTCAAACTGTTTGGGCACAGACCTGGATAGCCTATAGAGTTATGTCAGGCTATCTTTGCAGTAGATTGCAACTCCGCCCCCCCCCCCCCCCCCCCTCCGCCCCCTTTCACAGTTCTATCTTGGTGGAAAATGTTGTAGTTGGGGATGGAAATTTCAGATTTTTTTTTTTTTTTAATTGATGGGCTTCCAAACCAGGATTCAGAAACGGCTAGGACATCAGGGTTGGTGGAGTGTGCTAAGTAGTGAATAAACCAAACTTAGGGAGGAGGCTATAAATGATATGTAATAGTGTTCCTGCCCCCTCACCATCTATGATAAAGAATGCGACCTATACAGTTCCTTGAACTTAAAATAAGTAATTTTGTATGGAAGTCAAACATTTATTTTACTTCGGAGGCAGAGGCATTGCATATGATCAGAACGGCAAAATTGAGCCCTTTATTTAGCCATTCTCCCCTTGTCTGTAGAAGGGACGCACAATGTTTAAATTGCCCAAATGTTGATTTAGACATTTAAAAAATTTAACAGATGTTGACTATCACTAATGTAATGATATGTTCGGTAAGTAATAAATAAGTTGAAATATTTTGGGTAGACTATAACTATATATGGACATATTATAAAGTATGAAAAGGTTTATTCATTCACATTATAATTTTTTTTATCATATTTGTGTTTTAGTATACTTTAATTGTGTACTAAATCATATCGGTTGAAAAAGGTTTTTTTCTCAGGCATAAACAATTCCAGGTGAAAGCCAAAGGTCATAGCTTTCTAGGGGACACACACACTACTACATTAATAAAATATTGCCCTCTGCTAGATTGATAACTAAAGTCATAGCGAAACAGTGCAAAACGGCTGTCAGCTCAACTGGTTAATGGAAAATTAAATATTAAAAGGGGTCAAATATGTTCTACCCACAGCAGCTAACCACACAGCGGGTCTCTCTCTGTGTTTTTTCCTCCAGGGTAAAATAACATATGTATTAATTAGGGCACACCATTGCAAAACATTGTGCAACAGAAAACCAAAACTAGTCCAACTAGTCTCTCCTTGATTCAGTCGTTCTTGAATTAAGGTAGCATTTGGACATTTGTCGAGATTTATATATATATATATTTGGATACATCTTCCCAATCAAATATGGTATCTTCATGGCTTTGAAAATTTGTTCCATTATGATTACATTGTGCCACCAGTAGGAGTAGTAACACCAATGATGGTAACGCCAATGATAAATTTTAGGTAAATTAGTCTTTTTCTGAAATAGAGGCAAAAAATGCTCAAATCTAAGGTCATCAACCCTTTAGAAATATTTGACTAAAGTGATATGATTAATCATTTTGCTCACAATGTTATTTCCCTTCATTTAAATTGACTAACACCAAGTGACAGTTTGGATTTTTAGACACACCAAATTATCAATGGAATCCAGAAATGTACGACATAATAAAGGGTGTGATTAGCTTATAATTGTATTCATTTAGACCCCTCCCTGATAACAGTTTGCCACTTGAGAGAATGTTTGACCTGTTCAGTCTGTCTTTCCCCTCAATTTAGGTCAGCCCTTGCTCAGCTCTAGCTTAAGTTAAGTAGCTTTTATTTATTGTTATTATATTGATTTTTATCCTACAGTGTCCTTAGGTTTTTTTGAAAGGCGCTTTAAATCACGTTTTATAAGTAATCTGTGATGTTCAAGGCAGTAACACCAATGACATAAAACTGAGGGACACACATTATACTATATATATGTTTTGCTTGTATTGATCTATATAATATATTAAATAGTTTTGTTCACTGTCTAGCACTCAAAATAATAGATAGATACTGTATCTCTAAATCCCCAAAACATGTCACTACACCTCTACACATTACCAGTAGACAATACAATTTGCTAGCCCCCAGTAAACACTCCAAACAGCCTACCCGACCGCTCAAAGTCGTCCGCATGGTCCTAAAGCACACCGTTGCCTCGTTTTGTACCACATTCCAATGACAAACTGGGGGGGACAAAAATGCAATTTCAGAATATGGAGGGGGACATGTTGTCGTCCCCGTCCCCAGTGAAAGTTGCGCCCCTGGCTCAACCCTCAAGGTTGTCTTTGTCTTTGTGCGGACAAGTAGGCCTGTCAGATCACAATAGCTGCGCTGCTAGGGTGTGAAATGATTGTCTTTCTTCCCTATAGGCCTGTACTCTATGGTGCTGCACGCTCTGACACTATCTCATACCATCTCCTCAACCTGGGGCCGGCCAACCCCAGTTCTCCCTAGAGATTCTCCCCAGAGCTCCCAGTCTTTCCCTGTCTGTTTGATCTTAGTGGAGCTACTAGAGCTTTTTACATGTTTTAGGTCTGGACAGATCTTTAGCTAAACCTGCTTTAGACCTCCCCTATGTCATCTCCCTCCTTGTATAGAGGACATAAGCCTGGGTGTAAGGGTCAGTTTTATATCTACTATCTTCTCTGTCCAGTCTAGGCTGTTTGCTGTTTCTCACTGAGCCCATAGATGTGGGGGTTTTACACCAACATTTCCTTACAGAGATGAGCTGGTGACTTTTGACACCAGCACTGATGAGAAAGAAGGAAGTGCTGCAAAGAAGGACCTAGAAAAGCTGCAGCTGGCCCAGAACAGTGAAACAGATCTTGCCCGTCAACGTACACAGTATGCATGTCAGTCTCTCTTACATTGACTGCGTTAATTCTTTTTTTTGTAATATTATTGTGTTGAAAATTTCAAATTGTCTGTATAATCAACTTACATATAGCTCTGACAGACATACTTACTCCAACAGACATGCCACGAAGGCACATTTCGGTGGAATGCGTTCAGTTGTGCCACTGACTAGGTATCCCCTTTCCATTTCCCTCCTCACAGTCCCCAAATTCAGAATGAATTAAAGGCAATGCACAGTATTATATAGAGCTATTATCACACCTAGTTAATGCATATGTATATGTAGTAAGTCTGTAATGTATTTTTGTCAGTAATGTCCCTTTCGTTATGTGTCGGACCCCAGGAAGACTATCTGTTGCCATTGACTTCGACTAATGGGGATCCCAATAAAATCAACAACAAAAAAATAACATTAATTCCTCTCTTGTTCAGAGTGGCAGGCGTGTGAGGCATTGATGTAACTCTGGGCTATATTTAGCTGATTATTCTGAAAATGTTGATTTTTAACTATTTTGCGCTGATTAGTGTGGACGTGCGCGTCTTGGCCGGAGGTGGAGCTGGCCCAGTGAAGGGGAAAGGAGCAGAGAGAGACAGCCAGAAGGTACGGTCCCTGTCAGCCAGCACAGCCCACTGAGATAATTGGAGCAGAGGCTTCGGGCTGAAGCCTGAACGCTGAGAGGTTAGGAGCAGAGCTATGGGCAGTCTGGTTTTGTACACAGAACTCCTCCAGAACCACAACATAGGTTATACAACTCTCCACCAGGGGGCACAATGTCCTCAGAGACTATGGAATTTTTATATTTTCTATGTGAAAAGACTACTCTTTTTTTGTATTAGAGTTCGCAAGGTATGAAAACCATTTACCCAGATTTTGCAATGAATTGTTCTCTTTTACAATCGACTATTGGTTTGAACATTTGAACAACACATTCTTGCTGTTTATGTTCCAGCCTTTGAGAATGAAAGGTTACACATTTCAACCTGTCCATGCTGCATGTTGTTTTCCCTTCATCACCAAAATATTTTTTCTCTTTATCCTTCATTCAAAATAGTGGCTATATCCAGGAAAGTCAAAGTTCCAAAAGCTGGGCCTAAAATAGTGTATAAATACTGTACAAAAGATTTTGCATGAGACTCTTATGTGGATGATGTTAAAATTATTTGTTGGTCTGATGTGATAAATAAGGAGCATCCAGATGCTGCACTTAATGAATTTATGAAATTGATTCTTACAATTATTGATAAACATGCACCTGTTAAGAAACTTACTGTTAGAACTTTACGGCTCCATGGATTGATGAGAAATTTAAAAACTGTATGAAAGAGATGGGGCAAAATGAGTGGCTAATAAGTCTGTCTTCACATCTGACTGGCTGACTTACTGGAAATTGAGAAATGATGTGACTAAACTGAGCAAAAAGAAGAAGAAACTGTATTTTGATGACATAAAGAATGATGGAAAAAATGATGGGCGGAAAGATAAATTAAACTCCTTCAGTCATTTAATCAGATGGCTTAGTCATTACAAAACCATTTGATGTTGCTGATTATTTTCATGATTACTTTATTGGCAAAGTGGGCAAATTTAGGCAGGAAATGCCAACAACGAACAGTGAGCCATCGTACTTGTCACGTTCGTTGAAAGGACCGGACCAAGGCACAGCGTGCGTATAGTTCCACATACTTTACTAGGGGGATTTCTAGCTTCAGGGCAAGTGCGGGGAGCCGGCACAGGACGTACCGGGCTGGGGAGGCGCACTGGAGGCCTGGTGCGTGGAGCCGGCACAGGTGGCACCGGACTGATGACACGCTCTTCAGGGCGAGTGCAGGGAGGCAATTTTCAGGGCGAATGCGCTGCAAAATACACCTAACTAACATCTCTCTCCGCTCTCTCTCCTCCAACAGCTCCATCGACTCACCAACGGTCTCTGGCTTTCTCTGCGGCTCGACCGACAGCCCCTTGTGCCCCCTCCCAAAAACATTTTGGGGTTTCTGTGGCCGCGGACCGGCATCGTCGCTGTCCTTCCAGATTCCTTGGCGACTCCCTCCAAGGAAGGGTCTCGCATCCACCCATTATTTCCTCCCATGTCCAGCTCTCCTTTACCTCTATGGTACACTGCTTGGTCCTGTAGTGGTGGGATATTCTGTCACGATCGTCATAAGGAGCGGACAAGGCACAGCGTGCGTATAGTTCCACATACTTTATTTCAAAGTGAAACTTAACAAAAACAACAAAGAAAAAACAAACGTCCAGTACAGAGCGCACTTAGGCACTTACTGAAAACAATATCCCACAACACAGGTGGGAACAATGGGCAACTTAAGTATGATCCCCAATTAGAGACAACGATAATCAGCTGCCTCTAATTGGGAACCATACAAATACCAACATAGAAATAGAAACGCTAGAAACCCCTCTAGTCACTGTTATGTCTTTAATCTGAGCCTATTATCTTGCTGCCAGCTCTTAGCAAACTGTTGGAAGAAATTGTGTTTGCCAAATACAATGCTACTTCTCTGTAAACAATTAACAACAGACTTCAGCATGCTTATAGACAAGAGCACTCAACATGTACTGCACTGACACAAATGCCTGATGATTGTTTGAATAAATTGATTATAAGAAGATTGTGGGAGCTATACAATTAGATTTCATTGCAGCTTTTGATATTGTTGACCATAACCTGTTGTTGAGAAAACGTATGCGTTATGGCCATATCGTGGATTCAGAGCTATCGATCTAATAGAACTCAGAGGGTTTTCTTTAATGGAAGCTTCTCTAATGTCAAACAAAGTGTGGTGTACCGCAGGGCAGCTCTCTAGGCACTCTACTCTTTTAAATTTTTTACCAATAACCTGCCACTGTGTCACGTCCTGACCAGTAAAAGGGTTATTTGCCATAGTAGTATGGTCAGGGCATGGCAGGGGGGTTGTTTTGTGTGTTTTGGGGTTTTGTGTTTCTAGGGGAATTTGTTCTAGTTTTCTATTTCTATGTTTCGTTTTCCATGTTTGGCTGAGTATGGTTTCCAATCAGAGGCAGGTGTCTTCGTTGTCTCTGATTGGAAGCCATACTTAGGCAGCCTGTTTTCCTTTGGGTTTTGTGGGTGGTTGCTTTATGTTTAGTGTGCGAGTATACCTGACAGAACTGTTTGGCTGTCGTTTGTTTTTTCTTTGTGAAGTGCTTTAGTAGTGGTTTCTTTCAAGCAATTTGGCAATGAAAGCCTGATTCACGCAGTCTCCTCTGAGCAGTTGATGTTGAGATGTGTCTGTTGCTTGAACTCTGTGAAGCATTTATTTGGGCTGCAATCTGAGGTGCAGTTAACTCTAATGAACTTATCCTCTGCAGCAGAGGTAACTCTGGGTCTTCCTTTCCTGTGGTGGTCCTCATGACTTTCATCATAGCGCTTGATGGTTTTTGTGACTGCAATTGAAGAAACTTTAAAAGTTATTTAACTTTTCCTGATTGACTGATTTCATGTCTGAAAGTAATGATGGACTGTCAATCAATGAATCACATTTATTTATATAGCCCTTCTTACAGTTGATGTCCCAAAGTGCTGTACAGAAACCCAGCCTAAAACCCCAAACAGCAAGCAATGCAGGTGTAGAAGCACAGTGGCTAGGAAAAACTCCCTAGAAAGGCCGCAACCTAGGAAGAAACCTAGAGAGGAACCACGCTATGAGGGGTGGCCAGTCCTCTTCTGGCTGTGCCGGGTGGAGATTATAACAGAACATGGTCAAGTTGTTCAAATGTTCATAGATGACCAGCAGGGTTAAATAATAATAATCACAGTGGTTGTCAAGGGTGCAACAGGTCAGCACCTCAGGAGTAAATGTCAGTTGGCTTTTCATAGCCAATCATTCAGAGTATGTCTACCACTCCTGCTGTCTCTACAGAGTAGAAAACAGCAGGTCTGGGACAGGTAGCACGTCCGGTGAACAGGTCAGGGTTCCATAGCCGCAGGCAGAACAGTTGAAACAGGAGCAGCAGCACGGCCAGGTGGACTGGGGACAGCAAGGAGTCATCGGGCCAGGTAGTCCTGAGGCATGGTCCTAGGGCTCAGGTCCTCCGAGAGAGAGAGAGAAAGAAAGAAAGAGATAAAGAGAGAAAGAATTAGAGAGAGCATACTTGAATTCACAAAGGACACTGGATAAGACAGGAGAAATACTCCAGATATAACAGACTGACCCTAGCCCCCCGACACAAACTATTGCAGCATAAATACTGGAGGCTGAGACAGAATGGGTCGGGAGACACTGTGGCCCCGTCCGACGATACCCCCGGACAGGGCCAAACAGACAGGTTATAACCCTACCCACTTTGCCAAAGCACAGCCCCCACAACACTAGAGTGATATCTTCAACCACCAACTTACCATCCGGCGACAAGGCCGAGTATAGCCCACAAAGATCTCCGCCACGGCACGACCCAAAGTGGTGCGCCAACCCGGACAGGAAAATCTCAACCCACTCAAGTGACGCACCCCTCCCAGTGACGGCATGGAAGAGCACCAGTAAGCCAGTGACTCAGCCCCTGTAATAGGGTTAGAGGCAAAGAATCCCAGTAGAGAGAGGGGAACCGGCCAGGCAGAGAGAGCAAGGGCGGTTCGTTGCTCCAGTGCCTTTCCGTTCACCTTCACACTCCTGGGCCAGATTACACTCAATCATAGGACCTACTGAAGAGATGAGTCTTCAATAAAGACTTAAAGGTTGACACTTAGTCTGCATCACTCACATGGGTAGGCACACCATTCCATAAACATTGAGCTCTATAGGAGAAAGCACTGCCTCCAGCAGTTTGCTTAGAAATTCTAGGGACAGTAAGGAGGCCTGCGTCTTGTGACCGTAGCGTACGTGTAGGTATGTATGGCAGGACCAAAAATTCTTTGTAGGTTAGAAGTAAAACCTTGAAAGCAGCCCTTGCCTTAACAGGCAGTGTAGAGAGGCTAGCACTGGAGTAATATGATATCATTTTTTGGATCTAGTCAAGATTCTAGCAGCCGTGTTTAGCAATAACTGAAGTTTATTTAGTGCTTTATCCGGAAAGTAGAGCATTGCAGTAGTCTAACCTAGAAGTGACAAAAGCATGGATTAATTTTTCTGCATTGTTTTTGGACTGAAAATTTCGGATTTTTGCAATGTTACGTAGATAGGAAAAAGCTGTCCTTGAAACAGTCTTGATATGTTCGTCAAAAAAGAGATCAGGGTCCAGAGTAACGCCGAGGTCCTTCACAGTTTTATTTGAGACGACTGTACTACCATCAATATTAATTGTCAGATTCAACAGAAGTTCTCTTTGTTTCTTGGGACCTAGAACAAGCATCTCTGTTTTATCCGAGTTTAAAAGTAGAACATTTGCAGCCATCCACTTCCTTATGTCTGAAACACAGGCTTCTAGGGAGGGCAATTTTGGGGCTTCACCATGTTTCTTTGAAATGTACAGCTGTGTGTCAACCTCATAGCAGTAATAGTGGTCCTAAAACGGAGCCTTGAGGAACACCGACATTTACAGTTGATTTGTCAGAGGTCAAACCCTCCACAGAGACAAACTGATATCTTTCCGACAGACAAGATCTAAACCAGGCCAGAACTTGTCCGTGTAGACCAATTTGGGTTTCCAATCCCTCCAAAAGAACGTGGTGATTGATGGTGTCAAAAGCAGCACTAAGGTCTAGGAGCACGAGGACAGATGCAGAGCCTCGGTCTGACGCCATTAAAAGGTAATTTACCACCTTCACAAGTGCAGTCTCAGTGTTATGATGGGGTCTAAAACCAGACTGATGCATTTCGTATACATTGTTTGTCTTCAGGAAGGCAGTGAGTTGACAACTGAGCTCAGGACAACTGAGCTTTGGAGGAATACGCAGATTTAAACAGAAGTCCGTAATTTGCTTTCTAATGATCATGATCTTTTCCTCAAAGAAGTTCAGGAATTTATCACTGCTGAAGTGAAAGCCATCCTCTGCTGCTTTTTAGTTAGCTTTGCGATAGTATCAAAAATAAATGTTGGATTGTTCTTATTTTCCTCAATTAAGTTGGAAAAATAGGATGATCAAGCAGCAGTGAGAGCTCTTCGATACTGTACGGTACTGTCTTTCCAAGCTAGTCAGAAGACTTCCAGTTTGGTGTAGCGCCATTTCCGTTCGAATGTTCTGGAAGCTTGCTTCAGAGCGCGGGTATTTTCTGTATACCAGGGAGCTAGTTTCTTATGACAAATGTTTTTTGTTTTTAGGGGTGCGACTGCATCTAGGGTATTGTGCAAGGTTAAATTGAGTTCCTCAGTTAGGTGGTTAACTGATTTTTGTACTCTGACATCCTTGGGTAGGTGGAGGGAGTCTGGAAGGGCATCTTTGGGTTGTCTGAGAATTTATAGCAGAACTTTTGATGATCCTTGGTTGGGGTCTGAGCAGATTATTTGTTGCGATTGCAAACGTAATAAAATGGTGGTCCGATAGTCCATGATTATGAGGAAAAATATTAAGATCCACAACATTTATTCCATGGGACAAAACTAGGTCCAGTATATGACTGTGGCAGTGAGTATGTCCAGAGACATGTTGGACAAAACCCACTGAGTCGATGATGGCTCCGAAAGCCTTTTGGAGTGGGTCTGTGGACTTTTCCATGTGAATATGAAAGTCACCAAAAATGTGAATATTATCTGCCATGACTACAAGGCCCGATAGGAATTCAGGGAACTCAGTGAGGAATGCTGTATATGGCGCAGGAGGCCTGTAAACAGTAGCTATAAAAAGTGATTGAGTAGGCTGCATAGATTCCATGACTAGAAGCTCAAAAGACATACAGGTCTTTTGTAAATTGAAATTTGCTATCATAAATGTTAGCAACACCTCCGCCTTTGCGTGATGCGCGGGGGATATGGTCACTAGTGTAACCAGGAGGTGAGGCCTCATTCAACATAGTAAATTCATCAGGCTTAAGACATGTTTCAGTCAGGCCAATCACATCAAGATTATGATCAGTGATTAGTTCATTGACTATAACTGCCTTGGAAGTGAGGGATCTAACATTAAGTAGCCCTATTTTGAGATGTGAGGTATCACAATCTTTTTCAATAATGGCAGGAATGGAGGAGGTCTTTATTCCAGTGAGATTGCTAAGGCGAACACCGCCATGTTTAGTTTGCCCAACCAATGTCGAGGTACAGACACGGTCTCAATGGGGATAGCTGAGCTTACTCCACTAAGCTGGCAGGCTGGCAGGCTGGTTAACAGCCTGCTGCCGGGCCTGCACCTTATCTCCCTGTTCTTTTTCTTTGCTTATTTGAGCTGTTCTTGCCATAATATGGACTTGGTCTTTTACCAAATATGGCTATCATCTGTATACCATACTTACCTTGTCACAACATAACTGATTGGCTAAAACAAATTAAAAAGGAAAGAAATTCCACAAATGAACTTTTAACAAGGCACACCTGTTAATTGAAATGCCTTCCAGGACTACCTTATGAAGCTGGTTAAGAGAATGGCAAGTGTGTGCAACGCTGTCATCAATGCAAAAGGTGGATACTTTGAAGAATGTTAAATATATTTTCATTTGTTTAACACTTATTTGGTTACTACATGGTTCCATGTGTTATTTCATAGTTTTGATGTCTTTTCTATTATTCTACAATGTAGAAAATAGTAAAAATGAAGAAAAACCCTTGAATGAGTAGGTGTGTCCAAGCTTTTGACTGTTACTGTATATACAGTGCATTCGGAAAGAATTCAGACCCCTTGACTTTTTCCACATTTTGTTACGTTGCGTTTTTTTCCCTCATCAATATACACACAATACCGCATAACGACAAAGCTGAAACAGGTTTTTAGGATATTTTGCGAATGTGTTTAAAAAAAATTGAAATATCACATTTACATAAATATTCAGACCCTTTACTCAGTACTTTGTTGAAGCATTCTTCCCTGCAGATCCTCTCAAGCTCTGTCAGGTTGGACGGGGAGCTTCGCTGCACAGTTATTTTCAGGTCTCTCCAGAGATGTTCGATTGGGTTCATGTCCAGGCTCTGGCTGGGCCACTTAAGGACATTCAGAGACTTGTACCGAAGCCACTCCTGAATTGTCTTGGCTGTGTGCTTAGGATCGTTGTCCAGTTGAAGGTGAACTTTTGCCCCAGTCTTAGGTCCTGGACCTTCTGGAGCAGGTTTTCATCAAGGATCTCTCTGTACTTTGCTCTGCTAATCTTTCCCTCAATCCTGACTAGTCTCCCAGTCCCTGCCGATGAAAAACATCCCCACAGCAGGACGCTGCCACCACCATGCTCCACCATAGGGATGGTGCCATGTTTTCTCCAGACTTGACGCTTGGCATTCAGGCCAAAGAGTTCAATCTTGGTTTCATCAGGCCAGAGAATCTTGTTTCTCATGGTCTGAGAGTCCTTGTGTCATGTGTCTTTTACTGAGGAGTGGCGTCCTTCTGCCCACTCTACCACAATGGCCTGATTGGTGGAGTGCTGCAAAGATGGTTGTCCTTCTGGAAGGTTGTCCCACCTCCACAGAGGAACTCTGGAGCTCTCTTAGAGTGACCATCGGGTTCTTGGTCACGTCTCTGACCAAGGCAATTCTCCCCTGATTGCTCAGTTTGTCCGGGCAGTCAGCTCTAGGAAGAGCGTTCGTGGTTCCAAACTTCTTCCATTTAAGAATGATGAAGGCCACTGTGTTCTTGGGGACCTTCAATGATGAAGAAATGTTTTGGTACCCTTCCCCAGATATGTGCCTAGACACAATCCTGTCTCGGAGCTCTACGGACAATTCTTTCGACCTCATGGTTTGGTTTTTGCTCTGACATGCACTGTCAACTGTGCTTTTCCAAATCATGTACAATCAATTGAATTTACCACAGGTGGACTCCAATCAAGTCGTAGAAAGATCTCAAGGATGATCAATTGAAACAGGATGCATCTGAGCTCAATTTCGAGTCTCATACCAAAGGGTCTGAATACTTATGTAATCAAGGTATTTCTGTTTGTTTTTTAATAAATTAGCAAAAATGTCTAAAAACCTGTTTTCGCTTTGTCATTATGGGGTATTGTGTGTAGATTGATGAGGATTGAATTTTTTTATCCATTTTAGAACAAGGCAGTAATGTAACAAAATGTGGGAAAAGTCAAAGGCTCTTAATACTAGGCTCTTAATACTATTTGAATGCACTGTATACAGGTATATATGAGGGAGAGAGAGAGACAGAGACAGAAAGATCAGTGGATGTGGGTGTCTGAGCGATGTTGCCAGTCGTACGGTCAGTGGAATCCCAGCCAAGCTGTTGGGCGGCCCTGTGAACTTTCTGCTCTGTTTGTTTGGCTCCCAGGCGGTTAGCAATGAACACAGAGGTTACAGAGAGAAATGTCAGACTGCTGAGAGGGAATTCTGTTGTAATCAGAGCAAAAAGTCAGAACCGGAGGATCAGTAGGACTAACAAGAATGAAGACATGAGGTTGACTATTCCACACGTGTAAGGGAACCTCGGGTCAGATCTGAGCTGGGGGTCAGTTGAGCTGAAGGTCAGATGTTTAGATGCATGGTTTGATGTCACAGGGAAGAATGACCACCTGTTTAGAATGTCTCAGCAGATGCTATAGTCTTTTGGGAAACAGTTAGCATGTCTTGGCATGGAGTATGGGATGCTATGTTCTTTAGCTAGCAGTTAACGTGACTTAGCAAACATTAGATAGGAAGATATGGCATGCATACTGCATTCATAAACACGTTTGAAGCTGGTATTTACCACATAAGACTGGGGAAAATCCACTTGAACTCCCCTCCAACTCGAAAATGCTAGTGGGGAAATGTATCTATCATAGCTTCAACTTCTCCCATATTCTGACCTCTGACGTGACCTACTGTGGAAATGACCTCGATAACAACATTTTAAGCAGTTAAATGTAACAACAAAACTTTATTTATAAAAAGCAATAAATGAATATGTGTTTTTAACACTATAATTTCTTTACAAGCTGTACTTTTAGTTAATGGTTGTTGGACATTAGTCTATCAGCGGTGTTTAACAAGTTCAAAGCACATGAATGTTTCCAACTGGTATATATGACTTCCCACTTGGTTATGAATAAAGCATTAGTTCGCAGTTAGCATCTTAGCATACACAAGATAAGAAGTTATAGCCTTTAGCTAGCAGTTAGCGTGTCTTAGCATACCGTAAGGGAAGCTATGGTCTTTAGCTACCAGTTAGCGTGTCTTAGCATACAGTATGGTAAGCTATGGTCTGTAGCTAGCAGTTAACGTGTTTTAGCCCACAGCATGGAAAGCTATGTCCTTTGGCTAAGTGTTAGTATGTCTTAGCATGCAGCATGGGAAGCTATGGTCTTTAGCTAGCAGTTAGCGTATCTCAGCAGCACACAGTATGGGAAGCTACGGCTTGTTGTGGCAGTACTTGCTTGCTGCTTTAGTGGCATCACCATTCTACTACAACCTCATTATCACTGAAGATGAAAAGGACTTTGCTGTATGATGAGAGATTTGTCTTGTAGGTCTTAAATTATCCACAGAAATAACACATTATTATTTATGAGAAAGTAAATTTTATTCAAGTGCCTTATTCTGTTCTTGTTCTTGTCAACGTCACCCCCCAAAGAACAGGTTAATTTGGTGATTTATAAATACATTGAAATGGAAGCTGTGTCATGGGAAGACAATTCCAAGGACATCAACTCATTAAAAAGCCATACCGGCTGTCTGAACAACTTGTCCAACACACCCAACTCATACAAGTTCCACCCGCAGCCTATACACGAATCTAACAGCATTCTTTATGGAAAATACTCAGAGAATAGAATTCAATTGTGGTACTATATACAGTACTGTAGGCGTATGCATGTACTATTATGTGTATGATTTACTGCTTGATGTGATGGTAAAAACCCTTTAGTGGTCCCTTAAGCGGTCGTTGTAGAGCCCTTTCCAGAGAGGGTTCTACCTGGAAACAAAAAGGGTTCTACCTGGAAGCAAAAAGGGTTCTACCTGGAACCAAAAGGTTTCTCTTATGGGGACAGCTGAAAAACCCTTTTGGAACAATTTTTTCTAAGAGTGTACGGTATATGTGTAGATGTACCGTATGTGAGTCTATCTGTGTCATGTATAGTGCTTGCGTGTATGTGTGTGTGTGTTTGTGTGTGTGTGTTCCAGTCCTGAGAGTGGTGCCGTGTTGAAATGTGACATGTGAGCTGTCTTCTGTGGACACACACACACACACACACACACACACACACACACACACACAAAGATACAAATAATTGGCATACTGTCAGGACAAAGTCTGTCTCCGCATCTCTCTATTCCTGTCCTCCTGTACATGCATGTGATTCAACCAATAAAATTAATCAATATTCTGCTTAGCCATGTTAAATATAATAACCAAATTATTTCATTCCTGTGTACCTCAAGTACTAACACAACTGTGCTTAGAGAAAACAACATTTGCAGTGGTGCAAAACAGCATATTACAGCGTATAACAACAAAGTAGAGGTCGACCGATTAATCAGAATGGCCGATTAATTAGGGCCGATTTCACATTTTTATAACAATCGGTAATCGGTATATTTGGCCACCGATTTGACGGTTTCTTTTTTTTTACACGTTTATTTAACTAGGCAAGTCAGATTAAGAACACATTCTTATTTACAATGACGGCCTAGAAACGGGGGTTAACTGCCTTGTTCAGGGGGGATTCGTTTTTGCAACCTTCGGTTACCATTCCAACGCTCTAACCACCTGCCTTACATTGCACTCCACAAGGATTAACAGGCTGACTACCTGTTACGCGAGGGCAGCAAGAAGCAAAGGTAAGTTGCTAGCTAGAATTAGACTTATAAAAACTATCAATCTTAACATAATCACTAGTTAACTACACATGGTTGATGATATTACTAGTTTATCTAACGTGTCCTGCGTTGCATATAATCGATGCGGAGCCTGTTAATTTTCATTGAATCACAGCCTACTTCGACAAACGGGTGTTGATTTAACAAGCGCATTTGCAAAAGAAGTACTGTCGTTGCACCAATGTACCTAACCATAAACATCAATGCCTAACAGGAATATTTAGACTTAGCCACCCGTTAGATAAAATACGGAACGGTTCCGTATGTCACTTTCGAGATGATAGTTTCCGGATTCGACCATATTAATGACCTAAGGCTCGTATTTCTGTGTGTTTATTATATTATAATTAAGTCTATGATTTGATAGAGCAGTCTGACTGAGCGGTGGTAGGCAGCAGCACACTCGTAAGCATTCATTCAAACAGCACTTTACTGTGCTTCAAGCATTGCGCTGTTTATGACTTCAACCTGGGTGGGTATAATTTGTGGAACGTTCCAACAGGAATCTATTCCAAAAACTTCGTAAATAACAAGGTTTCCAAAAAACAACGCATACAAAGTTGTGTAGCGGCAGAATAAGATACCGGGTAGGGAGTGGTCTATTTCATTGCGTTTTTCACTCATCACGTTTATTCCAAAAAATGTCTGTCCTCACATGTCTATTTGCCTATGGACAAACATTAAGAATAAGCTAGGTGGTGAGTTGATGCCTATTCGGCAGCGAGTTAGGTTTGTATTCGTTGCTGGTTGGCAACCTTTTACTTTACGTTTTTTGGAACAGATTCCTGTTGGAACATTCCACAAATTGTACCCACCCCTTCAAGCCTATCAACTCCCAAGATTAGGCTGGTGTAACCGATGTGAAATGGCTAGCTAGTTAGTCGGGTGCACACTACATTTACATCATTTAGCAGACGCTCTTATCCAGAGCAACTTACATTTCATACAATTTCATACATTTTTTTTCCTGTGCTGGCCCCCCGTGGGAATCGAACCCACAACCCTGGTGTTGCAAACACCATGCTCTACCAACTGAGCTACAGGGAAGGCTAATAGCATTTCAAACGTCACTCGCTCTGAGACTTGGAGTAGTTGTTTCCCTTCCTCTGCATGGGTAACGCTGCTTCGAGGGTGGCTGTTGTCAATGTGTTCCTGGTTCGAGCCCAGGTAGGAGCGAGGAGAGGGACGGAAGCTATACTGTTACACTGGCAATACTAAAGTGCTTATAAGAACATCCAATAGTCAAAGGTATATGAAATACAAATCCTATAGAGAGAAATAGTCCTATAATTCCTATAATAACTACAACCTAAAACTTCTTACCTGGGAATATTGAAGACTCATGTTAAAAGGAACCACTAGCTTTCATATGTTCCCATGTTCTGAGCAAGTCACTTAAACATTAGCTTTCTTACATGGCACATATTGCACTTTTACTTTCTTCTCCAACACTTTGTTTTGCATTATTTAAACCAAATTGAACATGTTTCATTATTTATTTGAGGCTAAATAGATTTTATTTATGTATTATATTAAGTTAAAATAAGTGTTCATTCAGTATTGTTGTAATTGTCATTATTACAGAAAATAATAATCGGCCGATTAATCGGTATCGGCTTTTTTGGTCCTCCAATAATCGGTATTGGTATCGTCGTTGAAAAATCATAATCGGTCGACCTCTACAACAAAGAGCACAATATCAACTGTCATTGAGTGAGCAAGAAAATTAAACAACACAGGAGGGGACACGTGTTGACAGGACAGCATACATTATGTTACAGTGCCACACTGTGCCAACAACCAGCTTGCTTTAACATATTAAAATATTTTTAAACAAACATTCTGTCGTCGTATCATAATTATGGATCTTCTGTCATCATCATCCCACGCTTGGTTCAGGAAGTCGCTTCATCCATCATCACAAGGCCACTCAATAAGATCCAGCTATGACTCACTGCTCCATCTGGATTCTAATCAAGTTCCCATTGAAGATGGAATGATATTGATTTAAACTCGTTAAGACTGACTCCAGTGAACTCTGACATGAAAAGAGTTAAATATCAATTGAGTGTAGTCTTTCATTCTTTCTTTCGTCTTTCATTCTTTTCTCATGTACAGCTATTTTAATACTCATATAGCTCTTTCCTCCCACTTCCTTTCCATCTTACCCTCAAAGGTTTGTTTCCTCCCACTAGGCACAAACTGGTCAAATCAATGTTGTTTTAACGTAATTTGTCAACGTATTGTGAAGTGGAATCTACAGTGCCTTGCAAAAGTATTCATCCCCTTCGCGTTTTTCATATTTTGTAGCATTACAACCTTAATTTAAATTGACTTTTATTTGGATTTCATGAAATGGACATACACAAAATAGTCCAAATTGGTGAAGTGTTACAAAAAATTCAAAAAAATAAAAACCTGAAAAGTGGTGCGTGCATATGTACAGTGGGGGAAAAAAGTATTTGATCCCCTGCTGATTTTGTACGTTTGCCCACTGACAAAGAAAGGATCAGTCTATAATTTTAATGGTAGGTTTATTTGAACAGTGAGAGACAGAATAACAACAAAAATATCCAGAAAAACGCATGTCAGAAATGTTATAAATTGATTTGCATTTTAATCTCAGCTCGTTACCTGTATAAAAGACACCTGGGAGCCAGACATCTTTCTGATTGAGAGGGGGTCAAATACTTATTTCCCTCATTAAAATGCAAATCAATTTATAACATTTTTGACATGCGTTTTTCTGGATTTTTTTGTTGCTATTCTGTCTCTCAATGTTCAAATAAACCTACCATTAAAATTATAAACTGATCATTTCTTTGTCGGTGGGCAAACGTACAAAATCAGCAGGGGATCAAATACTTTTTTCCCTCACTGTACATGGAAGAAGCTACTCTGGTCAGATGAGACTAAAATTGAGGTATTTGGCCTTCAAGGAAAATGCTTTGTCTGGCGCAAACCCAACACTTCTCATCACCCTGAGAACACCATCCCCACAGTGAAGCATGGTGGTGGCAGCATCAATCTGTAGGGATGTTTTTCATCGACAGGGACTGGGTAACTGGTCAAAATTGAAGGAACGATGGATGGCGCTAAATACAGGGAAAATCTTGAGGGAAACCTGTTTCAGTCTTCCAGAAATTTGAGACTGCGACAGAGGTTCACCTTCCAGCAGGACAATGACCCTAAGCATACTGCTAAAGCAACAATTAAGTGATTTAAGGGGAAACATTTAAATGACTTGGAATGGCCTAGTCAAAGCCCAGACCTCAATCCAATTGAGAATCTGTGGTATGACTTAAAAATTGCTGTACACCAGCGGAACCCATCCAACTTGAAGGAGCTGGAGCAGTTTTGCCTTAATGAATGGGCAAAAATCCCAGTGGCTAGATGTGCCAAGCTTATAGAGACATACCCCAAGAGGCTTGCAGCTGTAATTGCTGCGAAATGTGGATCTACAAAGTATTGACTTTGGGGGGGTGAATAGTTATGCACGCTCAAGTTTTCTGTTTTTTTGTCTTATTTCTTGTTTGTTTCACAATAAAAAATATTTTGCATCTTCAAAGTGGAAAGCATGTTCCGTAAATCAAATGATACAAACCCCCAAAAAACAATTTTAATTCCAGGTTGTAAGGCAACAAAATAGGAAAAATATGGAAAATACACTAGATTTGACTTATGTCATCAACGTAAACTGTTGCTTTGACTGTAAAATTTCAACCACAGGATTATGTCACGATGGTAACCAATTTTCAACATAGACAAACCTTATAAAATATGTTGAATTTGTACCTTTAAAACGTCAGATGTTTAACGTAATATCCATTATAAGAAACAACAATAGGCTGGGCAGCACCTCCTACTGGAGAGTTTATCTATGTACAGGAGGGATGGGCAACTGGTGGCCTCGGATCAATCCAGTTTTTCTCTTGTTATGTCAGTCACTGATAGTCAATTAGCCAATGTCAGCAAAACATTTTAGATTGCTAAGTAGCCAGCTATCTAAAATTGTTATCATGGTCGAATTTCCGTCCGGGGGGCCCCCCATTGATTTTGTTAGTCAGTCTCACTCAGACATGATATTAAAAACAACAAACATTTCCCTCCACCCAATTGCAAAATGAGTAGAATTGCATGAAATGAGTTATAAAATTGCAAAATCTTCTCTCCACCCCATGGCAAAATGTGTATAATTACAGCAAACTTCCTTTAAAACTGCTACATTTTCTTTATACCCCATTGCAAAATGTGTGCAATTGCACAAAATTAACTCTAAAATGTATCTCCACTGTCAAGAGGGGGGCCACTAAAATGTTTTGCTCACAATGTGGATACCCAGACCCACAAGCAACTGCTGCCCCTCATGATGAGTTCAGATTTTTTTGAGGCTCCCATGCCCATCAAATTTGTCCATCCCTGATCTACAGCTATCCCTTTGGTCTCCAATCCAAAGTTTTAACCAAGCCCAGCCCTGCTTAGTTTTGATATTTGTCACTGACTATTGCTATCATGAGAATGATTGAGAAATCATCACTTAATAGATATATATAGTATATCTCTCTGGTCACCCCTAAAGCCAACTCCTCCTTTGATCGTCTCTCCTTCCAGTTCTCAGCTGCCAATGACTGGAACGAACTACAAAAATCTCTAAAACTGGAAACACTTATCTCCCTCACTAGCTTTAAGCACCAGCTGTCAGAGCAGCTCACAGATCTCTGCACCTGTACATAGCCCATCTTTAATTGAGCCCAAACTACTACCTTTTCCCCTACTGTATTTATTTATTTTATTTATTTTGCTCCTTTGCACCATATTATTTATATTTTAACTTTTAACTTTCTTCAAACTACATATCTACCATTCCAGTGTTTTTCTTGCCATACTTTATTTACTCTGCCACCATGGCATTTTTTTGCCTTTACCTCCATTATCTCACATCATTTGCTCACATTGTATATAGTCTTATTTTTTTCTACTGCATCATTGATTGTATGTTGTTTTACTCCATGTGTAACTCTGTGTTTTTGTATGTTGTCGAACTGCTTTGCTTTATCTTGGCCAGGTCGCAATTGTAAATGAGAACTTGTTCTCAACTTGCCTACCTGGTTAAATAAAGGTGAAATAAATAAATAAATAAAGATGCACCTTTGCTATTGAAATCATTGCAAAGGGTAGGTTCAACAGAGCAATGTAACATGTAACCATCCTTTATTAGCCATGTATCATCAATGATGCTATTTAGGCCTATATAGCATTCAGGAAGTCATCAAAAGCTATTGTTTATATTCAGCCCAGGATTCAACAAAAAATAGACCATACATATAAGCCTAGGGCTTCAAGCTTGGGTTGATTTCAAATGGAATCAACAAGTTAATAATAAATATATTTGCTTCACGTCTCCATCTCAACCAAAAATCTAAGTTAAAGAATGGGATTAAATCAAATCAAAGTATTCAAAGTGCATTTCAAGTTTGACTTGATTTAGTCCTTTTCTTTAAGTTAGATTTTTGGTTGAGATGGAGACTTGAATCCAACATATCAATTATTAATTTCTAGACAAACTGGAATTAAAGCCAGACTCAGTGGCACAGATGGAGCTATCCAAGCAGAAGATACATAGCCTTCATGTTGATATTTGGTTGCGCTGACAACCAAGCACAATTTAATATCACTTTTCCAATATGGTAAATAGCCTATTAACTTGTAGACAAGTTAAATGATATGTTGGATTCAAGTCTCCATCTCAACCAAAAATAAAAGTTAAAAAATAGGATTAAGCCAGTGGCTCAGATGGAACTCTCTCCTTTAAATGTTGATATTCAATTTTACTCTTGTAAGACATTAAATAGCGTAATGGACACATTGAGGTTACTGTAACAGTGAATGTCTTCCTTAATGTAATCACAGAAAGCGTGCATGTTCAGGGTCGCAGGTCTGTGGAAATGTTCACAATTGCTATAATAATCTGCACAGAATCTCAAATGGCATTTATCACTTGCACCATGTACTTTAATGTCATCTCAACTGCAATCCAGGTCATTTGGTTGTGGTATTGGATGAAGCACAGTGATAACGCATTAAGTTGTATAAATTAACAAAATGTCTGACATTGTATTCCCATTTGAACTTTGTTGTGCTTTTAAATGGTTGAAAGCACAGTAAGACATTTAGCAGACATCTAAACCAAAAATCAAACATAGATTTTCCACTAGAATTTGGTTGTTCTTTTAGATAGTTGAAAGCATATTGATAACACATATGGAATCTCATTATCTACCAAATATTACCCAATTCTCCACATTGAAGTGATGTGGTGTTCCCAGTGGGCTCCTTCCATAGTCTCCCTTATAGTTTACATATGCAGGTTGCTTGGGGCCAGTTCTGCCACCTGAGATGAGTGGTTGACTGTGGCGTTCTTTACATCAACCCATATGGGAGAACAAATACATTGCAAATATATTTTTTATGGGATACATGTTAAATATTTAAAATTGTCCAAATGTATTTAGTTTTTTAAATGTATTTAATAAATACATTGTAAATACATTCCGACATATATTAAAGTATATATGCACAGTGCAGTATTCAGACCCCGTCACTAATTCTAAATTGGATTAAAAATCAATTAAAAAGCAATTGTTCAACCATCTACATGCACTACCCCATAATAACAAAGCAAAAACAGGTTTGGAAATGTATTACACTTTTTAAAATATTTTTATATCACATTTACATAAGTATTCAGACCCTTTACTGAGTACTTTGTTGAATCACCTTTGGCAGTGATTACAGCCTTGAATCTTCAAGCTTTGCACACCTGTATTAAAGGAGTTTCTCCCATTCTTCTCTGCAGATCCTCTCAAGGTCTGTCGGGTTGGATGGGGAGTGTCGCTGCACAACTATTTCAGGTCTCCAAATCAAATCATGTCCAATCAGTTGAACTTACCACAGGTGGACTCCAATCAAGTTGTAGAAACATCTCAAGGATGATCAATGGAAACAGGGTGCACCTGAGCTCAATTTCGAGTCTCATAGCAAAGGGTCTGAATACTTTTATGTAGCTAAGGTCTTTCTGTTTTTTATTTTTTATAAATTTGCTCAGATTTCTAAAAACTTGTTTTTGCTTTGTCATTATGGGATATTGTGTGTAGATTGATGAGGACATTTTTTTAATTTAATACATTTTAGAATAAGGCTGTAATATAACAAAATGTGGAAAAAGTGAGGGGGTCTGAATGTATATCAAATATATATCACAATATATGTTAAATGCATAGGGAAATGTATTTAATCCATTTCAAAATACTTTCTGAAATATTGTACATTAAATAAAATATTGTATATTATATTTAGGTCAATATATTTGTAAATGTATTAGGAAATGTTTTGTAAAATATATTCCAACATGCATTGAAATGTATTTTTAAGAAATACATTTTTAAATGTATGGTAAATAAAACATTTTGGCAAATCATATTGTAACAAAGTGGTGACTGTCGTAACAATGACACTTTAGTATCATATTCAGTTATGTCCGTCTCATTAATAATGCATAATTGGCAGTATACATGCATGACCTTTAATCACAGAACACATTCATGTTTAAATCATTTAGCACACGACTTTTGCAATTAGGGTGAAATGCATTACTCAAGGGTATGTGAACAGATTTTTCACCAAGTAGGCTCAGGGATCTGAATAAGAAGCTACTGGCCCAATGCTCTTTACTGTCCGCGTACCTTCCGCTGCTAACTGCTGTGCTACTGGCACAACAATCCGTCTCAATGACAAAGCCACGCCTCCAACAAGTCACGCCCCCAAGTCATCTTATAGGCTGCCGTCGCTACAATATGTTTAATCAAAATGCTTTTTTATTGTGCTTGACACATACCAAAAGCATACCAGAAGCATTAACATGCATTTAAATGTTATTAAACTACAACAATGAAGAGCTGAAGAGAGGCACTTACTCTAGACATGTTCTTACCTCTTGAGATGGGAAAACGTGTTTTTATGAAGTTGAACATGTGCTCTTTATGGCAGAATATTAAAATTAGCTGAAATCAAGTTAATTTTTACTCACCATCACAATATAAATTATATCACCTTTTTTAGCCTTGGTGGCCAAAAAAAGGATCTCTATTGATCAATTCGTTAATTAAAGGTTAAATAAATAAACATAACGGGGGTCTACTAAGCTATATGGAATTGTTTTAAGAAGGTCATACCAAGATCATGTTGCTATTTGATTTTGAATTGTAAAACCCCTTGTAGTATCTAAAAAATATACAAAAAAATGATTTGATAAAAAACATTTTGCCCTTACTGCTATTAGTCCATACATACATGTTTACATGTTAGTAGACACTCTTATTCAGAGTGACATTAGGGTTAAGAGCTTTGCTCAAGGACTTACTAGTGCTCTTCCATGCCGTGCCTAGAAGGGGTGTGTCACTTGAGTGGGTTGAGTCACTGATGTGATCTTCCTTTCTGGGTTGGTGCCCCCTCGGGTTTGTGCCGTGGGCTATACTCAGCCTTGTCTCGGGGTAGTAAGTTGGAGGTTTGCGGATATCCCTCTAGTGGTGTGGGGTAGAGGTCGACCGATTATGATTTTTCAACGCTGATACCGATTGATTATTGGGGGCCCAAAAGGCCGCTACCGATTAATCGGCCGATTGTGTGTTTTTTTATATGTATATATATACACACACACACACACACACACACACACACACACACACACACAGCTCTGAAGTGACAACGATACTGAAGAGTCTGCTTAGGAGACAAATACGCTCAACTGTTTGAATAATAAAAATAGTGTGATGTGATGAATGCTGAAAACAAAAACTGTAATTTCTATATGCAGGAAATCCTATTTTAATAATGGGCATGGTAAGAATTGACTACCAAAGTGCGAGTCACAATTCCCATGACACCTTCTAGCTAAATCTGAAAAGCGGTTGCTTCATTTATTCCATAGGATATTTTTAGATGAACTTAAAATAAGATCTGTGTTTGGTTTAGGCTTACACCACCTTGCCAATTTTATAACTGTGTAGATATCCATAGGATATAACTCTGATCAATATAAGCGAAGATAATTTTTTTTGTTGAGTGGATTTATGAAAATATGTTGACAAACGTTACCTAGTGAGATTTACACGGGTATCAAAACGCCGAGGCGGTTTAAGCACAAAACACAGACCTTATTTGAAGTAGATCAAGACATTCTCTATGGAAGACATGAACGGTAAAATAACGAAGGAACCCCTTTCAAGTTCAGCCGCAAGTTATTACAGGAATTATGACGCGTCGACTATTTCTCTCTAAACCATATATCTTTGACTATTACGAGCCTGCTGCTGCCTACCACCGCTCAGTCAGACTGCTCTATCAAATAGCAAATCATAGACTTAACTATAATATAATAAACCTTAGGTCATTAATATGGTCAAATCCGGAAACTATCATCTCTAAAAAATTATTCTGTCAGTGACATACGGAACCATTCTGTATTTTATCTAACGGGTGGCATCCATAAGTCCAAATATTCCTGTTACTTCACACAAAATTCTGGCAAATTTGTCCGCAACGAACCAGATTCTGTATACCCTGATTCTGCGTGCAACGAACGCAAGAGAACTGACACAATTTCACCTGGTTAATATTGCCTGCTAACCTGGATTTCTTTTAGCAAAATATGCAGGTTTAAAAATATATACTTCTGTGTATTGATTTTAATAAAGGTATTGATGTTTATGGTTAGGTACAGTCGTGCAACGATTGTGCTTTTTTTCGCAAATGCGCTTTTGTTAAATCATCCCCTGTTTGGCGAAGTTGGCTGTCTTTGTTAGGAAGAAATAGTCTTCACAGTTCGCAACAAGCCAGGCGGCCCAAACTGCTGCATATACCCTGACTCTGTTTGCAAGAGAAGTGACACATTTTCCCTAGTTAAAAGAAATTCATGTTAGCAGGCAATATTAACAAAATATGCAGGTTTAAAAATATATACTTGTGTATTGATTTTAAGAAAGACATTGATGTTTATGGTTAGGTACACATCGGAGCAAAGACAGTCCTTTTTCGCGAATGTGCACCACATCGATTATATGCAAAGCAGGACAGGCTAGATAAACTAGTAATATCATCAACCATGTGTAGTTAACTAGTGTTTATGATTGATTGATTGTTTTTTTTATAAGATAAGTTTAATGCTAGCTAGCAACTTACCTTGGCAACGTAAAGCAGGTGGTTAGAGCATTGGGCTAGTTAACGTAAGGTTGCATCCCAAGCTGACAATGTAAAAATCTGTCGTTCTGCCCCTGAACAAGGCAGTTAACCCACCGTTCCTAGGCCGTCATTGAAAATAAGAATGTGTTCTTAACTGACTTGCCTAGTTAAATAAAGGTTAAAAAAATAAAAAAATAACACTAACAAATCGGTGGCCAAAAATACCGATTACCGATTGTTATGAAAACTTGAAATCGGCCCCAATTAATCGGCCGTTCCGATTAATCGGTTGACCTCTAGTGTGGGGGCTGTGCTTTGGCAAAGTGGTTGGGGTCACATCCTGCCTGGTTGGCCCTGTCCAGGGGTATCGTCAGACGGGGCCACAATGTGTCTCCCAACCCCTCCAGTATCTATGCTGCAATAGTCTATGTGACGGGGGGCTAGGGCCAGTCTGTTATATCTGGTGTAATTCTCCTGTCTTATCCGGTGTCCTGTGTGAATTTAAGTATGCTCCTTTTAATTCTCTCTCTCTCCCTCTCCCCTCCCGGAGGACCTGAGCCCTAGGACCATGCCTCAGGACTACCTGGCCTGATGACTCCTTGCTGTCCACAGTCCACCTGGTCGTGCTGCTGCTCAAGTTTCAACTGTTCTGCCTGTGGCAGAAATCATATTGTAACAAAGTGTATTTATTAAGCCCTTTTTACATCAGCAGATGTCACAAAGTGCTTATACAGAAACTCAGCCTAAAACCCGAAACAGCAAGCAATGCAGATGTAGAAGCACAGTGGCTAGGAAAAACTCCCTAGAAAGGCACAAACCTAGGAAGAGACCTAGAGAGGAACCAGGCTCTGAGGGGTGCCCAGTCCTCTTCTAGCTGTGCCGGGTGGAGATTATAAGAGTACGTGGCCATTAAGGCCAGATCGTTCTTCAAGATGTTTAAACGTTCATAGAGGACATAGGCGGATGCGGTAGATTGAGACCCATCCAATGCAAAAACATTTTTTTATCTCCAGCTTAAATTGAAGGATTTGTATGGGGATTTTTGTATTATGCTAACTCGATTTCAGCGGGGGTGCAGACATCAACCTTAGAGTGTTTAAGAAGCCGAATTAGGAACCACCTTTCCCAACCTGTAGACTAGATGGCTTAGCCATGCATTTTTGGAATATTGTCAGGTATTACATGCATTTTAGCAAAGATGTAAATGTATTTACATGTTTTTGAAATACATTTGAGGTGACATTAAATGTATTGAAATAAATGTTTTTCCGTATTGGGGGAAGGCTTTGCAAATTCTTCCCAGCCGTTGACTGAACTAAAAACATAAACAGGACATAACACTAAAATATCCTCTAAGGATAAATCTAGAGCTCTTTCCTCTAGTCCAAGTATTCCCAAACTGGGGTATGCAAACTGGGGTACCCGCAAATCCATCGGGGGTAAAGCAGAAAAAATTTGATCATTTTTTTTGTGTAAATATTTCTTTATTTTGTTACATTTGTTTCTTCTTCACATTTTCAAACAGTCCATTTATATTTTCCAACGGGGCTACACATTTTGGATGAGGTATTTTTCTCGCCTGAGTAGCCTCGTTTCACTGGCAAAAATAAAATGAAACCATCTAGTGTTCAGCGAAATAACAACACAATGTCAAATACAGGTAGCCTAGTAAAATAATTAACATCCAATCACATTAACCATTACTCTCTCGCGGGAATTCCACTAACGGTCCGTATGTAGCCAAACGTAGCTGCTGCTCATGTTGGTATCTGTACTGATGGTGCAAAAGCCATGACTGGGAGACATAGCGGAATGGTAACGGGCGTCCAAGCAGTTGCTCCCGACACCACTTGAGTACACTGAAGCATCCACCGAGTGGCTCTTGCTGCCAAGGGAATGGCTGACAGCTTGAAAGACGTTTTGGACACTACAGTGAAAATGGTTAACTTTGTTAAAGTAAAGCCCCTGAACTCTCGTGTATTTTCTGCGCTCTGCAATGATATGGGCAGTGACCATATAACGCTTTTACAACATACAGAAGTGGGCTGGTTATTAAGGGGCAAAGTATTGACAAAAAACATTTAATTGAGAGACAAGCTTAAAGTTTTCTTTACTGACCATAATTTTCACTTATCTGACCGCTTGCATGATGACGAGTTTCTCACATGACTGGCCTGTCCGGTGGATGTTTTTTCTCACCTGAATGATCTGAATCTAGGACTACAGGGACTCTCCACAACTATATTTAACTTCATTGGGATAGGGGGCAGCATTGGGAAGTTTGGATGAAAAGCGTGCCCAGAGTAAACTGCCTGTTTCTTAGGCCCAGAAGCTAGAATATACATATAATAGTAGATTTGGATAGAAAACACTCTAAAGTTTCCAAAACTGTTAAAATAATGTCTGTGAGTATAACAGAACTCATACGGCAGGCAAACACCTGAGAAAAATCCAACCAGGAAGTGGGAAATCTGAGGTTTGTCGTTTTTTTAAGTGATTGCCTATCCAATATCCTGTGTTTATGGGGTCAGACTGCACTTCCTAAGGCTTCCACTAGATGTCAACAGTCTTTAGAAAGTTGTTTTAGGCTTCTATTGTGAAAGGGGAGAGAATAAGACCACTCACAGTAAGTGGCTCAGCTGAAAGCCTTTAGTTGTTTATCGCGCGCGGCTGTGAGCGCGAGCTCCGTTCCCTTTCCTTTCTAATGACAACGGAATTGTCCGGTTGGAATATTATTGAAGATTTATGATAAAAACATCCTAAAGATTGATTATATACATCGTTTGACATGTTTCTACGAACTGTAATGGAACTTTTTTGACTTTTCGTCTGGACTTTGTGCTCGCGCTTTGTGCATTTGGATTACTGGACTAAACGCGCAAACAAAAAGGAGTTATTTGGACATAAAGATGTACTTTATCGAACAAAACGAACATTCATTCTCTAACATGGAGACCTGGGAGTGCCATCAGATGAAGACCATCAAAGGTAGGTGATTCATTTTAATGCTATTTCTGACTTTTGTGACACCTCTTTTTCTTTGGAAAATGGCTGTATGGTTTTCTGTGGCTAGGCGCTAACCTAACATAATCGCATGGTGTGCTTTCGCCGTAAAGCCTTTTTGAAATCAGACACTGGCTGGATTAACAAGAAGTTTATCTTTAAAATGGTGTACTTGTATGTTTGAGGAATTTTAATTATGAGATTTCTGTTGTTTGAATTTGGCGCCCTGCAATTTCACTGGCTGTTGGCGAGGTGGGACGCTAGCGTCCCGAACGATCCCAGAGAGGTTTTAATGTGCGGGACAAAATTGAAGCTATGATTAAGAAGCTCTTCTCTGTCTGCATTAACAAGGACAACACACAGGTCTTTCCATCATTGTATGATTTTTTGTGTGCAAATGAACTCAAGCTTACGAACAATGTCAAAGGTGATATAGCGAAGCACCTGAGTGAGTTGGGTGCGCAATTACGCAGGTACTTTCCCCAAATGGATGACACAAACAACTGGATTCGTTATCCCTTTCATGCCCTGCCTCCAGTCCATTTACTGATTTCTGAACAAGAGAGCCTCATCGAAATTGCAACAAGCGGTTCTGTGAAAATGTAATTTAATCAGAGCACACTGACAGATTTCTGGATTGGGCTGCGCTCAGAGTATCCTGTCTTGGCAAATCGCCCTAAGACACTGATGCCCTTTGCAACCACGTACATATGTGAGAGTGGATTCTCGGCCCTCACTAGCATGAAAACTAAGTACAGGCACAGACTGTGTGTGAAAAATGATTTAAGACTTAGACTCTCTCCAATACAACCCAACATTGCAGAGTTATGTGCATCCTTTCAAGCACACCCTTCTCATTAACCTGTGGTAAGTTATTCACAATTTCGATGAACAAATAAGGTTTTATATGTAAGATGGTTAAATAAAGAGCAAAATGATTGATTATTATTAAATTATTTGTGCCCTGGTCCTTTAAGAGCTCTTTGTCACTTCCCACGAGCCGGGCTGTGACAAAAACTCACACTCATTCTTATGTTTAATAAATGTATCGTGTAGTGTGTGTGGCAAGCTTACAATGATGGCAAAAACAACATTTGAGAGTGCGCTGACCCTGGTGCTAGAGGGGTTATGCAGCTGGAGGTTGAATGTTTGAAGTGGTACGGGACTATAAAAAGTTTGGGATCCACAGCTCAAGTCTAATCTCGAATTTCTTGATAAAGGTAGGTGGCTAAACATCTGAAAACTATGGATTAGGGAGCGAGATCCTATCACAGATGAATCACGGGCCATTTCCAGTTATTTTTCGTCCACGGAGCTACTGTCTGGGATTAAGGCTCTGGGGTCAGCGATGGATGGACAAACACAGCCTTTCAATCTTTGATGTTCTGTTAAGACCCTATCTGAGACCAGTGGGGAACAGATTGAGTCTACACCATATGGGCTCCACTGCTCTGCTGTACTACTGTTGGCTCTGAGGGTCTGACTCCATCTCAAAACCTCCAGCCCTGTGCTCTAGCCACGATCAAACCAGACTGGCTCACATACTATCTGCCGATCTCCCTTTTCTGGCTAAAATGCCCATGTGAAATGTCAGAGCAAAGGAGCTTGTAAATGTTCCTGCTTGCTGGTTAAATTCACTTCTCTTGGAAGCCGTTGTCAAGTAGGGCTAAGCGTAATTGAACACACCCGACTTCAATTGGTCTTCTTTAGGATGCTGAGAAGCTGGCCTGTGTTCTGAGCTAACCCCTAGCAAAGTATATTACTGTGGTGTGTGCACTCAACCTGCCTGGACTAGGGCTTGTTGACTGTATGACCTTGCCTGGCTGAGACTGGTTTTGTTAAACGACTACTTTATGACAAATGGAACGCCTACCAGAGGATGATTTGGAGACGACTGACTGGAGCCCAAACCAGACATAACCAGATAATTTGATGCCCTAATCTATGGATTTCTCAAGACTGGGCAGGATGCAGCCATGGGTAGACCTGGGAGGGCCTGGCTGGCGTGGTAACACGTGGTCTGCGGTTGTGAGGCCGGTTGGATATACTGCCAAATTCTGGTAGAGAAATTAACATTCAATTATCTGGCAAAAGCTCTGTTGGACATTCCTGCATTTAGCATACCAATTACACTATCCCTCAAAACTTGAGACATCTGTGGCATTGTGTTGTGTGACAAAACTGCACAATTTAGAGTGTATTTTTATTGTTTCCAGCTCAAGGTGCACCTGTGTAATGTTCATGCTCTTTAATCAGTTTATTGATATGCTACACCTGTCTGGTGGATGGATTAAGTTGTGCACAACATTTGAGAGAAATAAGCTTTTTGTGCATAGGGAACATTTCTGGGATATTTTATTTCAGCTCGTAAGTCCAAAACTTTACATGTTGGGTTTATATTTTTGTTCAGTATACATACAGTATCAGTCAAAAGTTTGGACACACCTACTCATTCAAGGGTTTTTCATTATTTGTATTATTTTCAACATTGTAGAATAATAGTGAAGACATCAACACTAGGAAATAACACATATGGAATCATGTAGTAACCAAAAAAGTGTTAAACAAATCAAAATATATTTTATATTTGAGATTCTTCAAAGTGGCCACCCTTTGCCTTGATGACGGGGTTGCACACTGTTGGCATTCTCTCAACCAGCTTCATGAAGTAGTCACCTGGAATGCAATTCAATTAACAGGTATGCCTTGTTATAAGTTAATTTGTAGAATTTCTTTCCTTCTTAATGCATTTGAGCATTTTTGTTATGACAATGTAGGGGTGGTATACAGAAGATAGCCCTATTTGGTAAAAGACCAAGTCCATATTATGGCAAAAACAGCTCAAATAAGTAAAGAGAAATGACAGTCCATCATTACTTTAAGACATGAAGGTCAGTCAATCCGTAAAATTTCAAGAACTTTGAAAGGACTGCCACAGGAAAGGAAGACCTAGAGTTACCTCTGCTGCAGAGGATAAGCTCATTAGAGTTAACTGCACCTCAGATTGCAGCCCAAATAAATGCTTCACAGAGTTCATTCAACAGACACATCTCAACATCAACTGCTCAGAGGATACTGCGTGAATCAGGCTTTCATTGCCAAATTGCTTGAAAGAAACCACTACTAAAGGACACCAATAATAAGAAGAGACCTGCTTGGGCCAAGAAACACGAGCAATGGACATTAGACGGGTGGAAATCTATTTGACCAAGAAGGAGAGTGATGGTGCTGCATCAGATCACCTGGCCTCCACAATCACCCGACCTCAACCCAGTTGAGATGGTTTGGGATGAGTTGGACCGCAGAGTGAAGGAAAAGCAGTCAACAAGTGCTCAGCATATGTGGGAACTCATTCAAGACTATTGGAAAAGTATTCCTCATGAAGCTGGTTGAGAGAATGCCAAGAGTGTGCAAAGCTGTCATCAAGGCAAAGAATGGCCACTTTGAAGAATCGAAAATCGAAAATATATTTTGATTTCTTTAACACTTTTTTGCTTACTTACTAAATTTTTCCATATGTGTTATTTCATCTTTTTGATCTCTTCACTATTATTCAACAATGTAGAAATTGTAAAAATAAAGAAAAACCCTTGAATGAGTAGGCGTGTTCAAACTTTTGATTGGTACTAGACAAAAACCTCTACATCCCTTGTCTGTAACGAATGCTGAATAAAATTATATTTTAGCTTACTCTACCAATTGTCTGTGTGGTTGGTTCTTATATAGGGTGGCATATGAGACAAAATATCCAAAGGAACGTATTATTAAACACTTTCCAATTGTGGGTCTGTTGTAGACACACTTCCTCTCTCCTTTTCTTGTGTCAAAATAAACGGCCTTAACGTGCACCACATGTGAACAAACAAGCGCTAACTTTTATTTTGACATGAGGTAAGCAGAGAGGAAGTGGGTATCATGTGTGGTGGTCCATCTGTGGGGAGAGGAGGAAACCATCTGTGATCCCTGGATCTTCTCCCAGAAGATCACTGAGGAAAAAGCTCCTGCCAAAGATGGTGGATAAATAAAGAAGTCCCACTCAGGCTGTTTACCATTTTAAAAAATGGTCACAGTTCAGGTCTGCTCAAGGGGTGTCTCTCCCATAGGCACCAATGCATTAGTAGCTGGGTCTGGTCTGCTTAGTTCATTGACTGTATATGAACCAGAAAAGGAGTGAGTGAGATGTCTCTGCTACTGCTACCTTGCTACTCTGTTGTGTGTTAATGAACAATCATGCAGAACCAATAGAAAGATGTGGAATCGGAACACAGAGTCCTCAAGTTTTGGTTACTGCTCAAATATCTGACTCTGAGTCTGTCCAGACTCAGAGTCAGATATTTCCCAAAAAATCCTCTTTCACTTGTATAAACCAGCAGAGTCAATAGCCTAGAAAAAAAATGTGTAAATTGTGTTCTCAAGTTTTAGACTGCTAAGAAGTTGTCCCAACACAGACATTTCCTAACAAGATAATCTTTCACTTTGTACATACACAAGCCAGTAACACCATGATGTTATTTTTTTAAACAACACAACTGCACCATCCTAGCATTTGAAGACTGTTCATTTGAAAAACTACAGTGCCCTCTTGAGGAAATGAATGTGCGGTAGCATCCAATTAGTGACTCCAGTGGGAACAGAGGCAGATCTATTGCAGTAAATGGAAATGAATGGCCACAAATTGGAATTACTCACTGCAATTTTCTAACCACATTGTATGATGTGTTGATATGATAAGATAGAGAAAACCTACAGTCCTTGTGTTCACCTGTCATCCTCAGCAGGTAACATTGAGGACAAGTTTATCGTGCCTTTCCAAGAGCTTGACTCTGATGACACCAAGTGGTGTACAATAGACTTCTGTTTTGTCAATTGACACATTTTTCATAGAAACAGAAACGGATGTAAGATGATACCAGTTGAATCCTGAAGCCCACTGCCAATGCATAGATTCTACTACCAGTCTAACTGCACATCCCTAAGAATCATAATCAACCTCAATACAGCACCACCAACTTGTCATCAAAATAAATAAAGGTTTATAATGAGGTACATTGTTCAACAAGGCCTTAAGTATAATGTTCTGAAACACAGCATAGAGTAAAAGATTTAACATTTGGTAAAGGGCATTTTCATTGACTGGGTGTGTTTTGAGTGTGTGGGAGGTTTGTGTATATTTGTGTATACTATGAATCTATCTGTGTGTGAGTGTATATATGTATGTGTGTGCACATTTGTGTTTGTTTGCGTATGTGTCTGCTTTGCTTTGCTTGTTTGTCTGCTGTTCTCTTTCCAGGCGGTGCTTGTGGCCCAGTCAGCAGGATGTGTATGTTGCGTGCTGCAGTGTTGCCCAAATCTCCCCAAGGCATCTGTGAGCAAGATGCCCATGTGGGCAGGCAGGAATCTGTGTGAATCTCAAAGAACATTTATACTTTGAATCCCCCTGAGAGTAATGCACTGCATTCTTCTTAGTTGATTCTCTCCTGGGGTTAACACACACACACACACACACACACACACACTTCTGGGATCAATCATTCCCATAGTACACTCTGCTCTGAGCTCCTATTTTTCATGGATGAGATTCTCAGACATTTCCTGTGTTCTGAGCGCACGATGAAATAGGACTTGGAAATGTAGGTTCAGTGGGATAGTGGTGTGCCGGAAATCCTGGATTAACTTCCAGGGATGAGAGAATCTGGGGTCTTATGGTCAGACACTCCATCTTTCCTTATGGTCGGGATCTAAATCACATGAATGGTTTATGAGCCAATCAGACTTAAGGAATGAGTAGGGATGAAGAGCTTGGACATGACTGAAACATTCTGTAAGTCAGACAGGGACCTTGTAGTCCTCTATGTTCTGTTCTGTAAAATACATCAGGTTTACTAAACTTACCTTCCTTTCTCATTCTCTATCTCGCTCTCTCACACACACACACACACGCACAGAGGGTTGGGGAGTAAGGGATTACAAAAAAAACGGTAACTGTAATCCGTTACGTTACCAGCAAAAGTATTGCAATCGGATTAAAGATACTTTTGAAAAACTAGAAGATTACTTCAAGGATTACTTTAAAATTCAGAAATGATGTTTGCGGAAAAAAATCTTTGACACTTCTCTGTTTTCTCAATGACATTCAAATCAGCTTTGAAAAAAGGCGCAAGTTTAAGTTTGTTCCACCTGAGCAAGTCTGACCACAAATCAGAGACCACTATGAGGACACACCAAATGTGTTTGATGGATCGCGGGAAAAGAGCAGGAATAGGCTTTTATAAACTACAGTCCAAGCTATGTCTTCCAATGATGCGACTGCTGTCGGCATCCAAAGATTATCCAATTTGAATAAAAGCTTGGAGGTAAATTTGACAGCAGTGGTGTAGTCAACGGTGATATGGATATAACTTATCATTGATATCTACATAACACATTGATGTGAATCACACTGCTGCTCTCTCATTTATCTATTTGCACTTTACGGATTGTGGTTGTTGTGGATGGCTGTTCACAAATCTAAATGTCTATTTGAACCCAATAATAGTTGAATTCAAGAAGTTTAAGCTGCCTATCAATCATTGTTTTTGAAACCAGTGGACAGCCAGCAAAAAATGCGCTCTTGCAGCAGCTGCATAGTGCGGATCTCAGCCTATAGAATGAAAGTGGGGCTTATAATGCTCAATCTAATTTATACTGATAAAAAAAAATCCATATGTCTAATGGACACATGCTCAAATTTACACACTTTTGATAAACTTAAAGGGGCAATTTGTAGTTGCTACCTCCATTTTGGACTTATAAATTATCTGTATTAATGTAAAGATATACACAACCGTTAAAAAGTTTGGGGTCACTAAGAAATGTCCTTGTTTTTTAAAGATAAGCACATTTTTTGTCCATTAAAATAACATGAAATTGATCAGAAATACAGTGTAGACATTGGTAATGTTGTAAATGACTATTGTAGCTGGAAACAGGCGATTTTTATGGAATATCTACATAGGCGTACAGAGGCCCATTATCAGCATTTGTAACGCAACATTAACAATGTCTACACTGTCTTTCTGATCAATTTGATGTTATTTGAATGGACAAAAAATTTGCTTTTATTTAAAAAACAAGGACATTTCTAAGTGACCCCAAACTTTTGAATGGCAGTGTAATTTAATCGTATTATTATATGTAGTAAAAAGTGATGGGTTAGAAGAAGCCTACATAACCAACCCATAAAGTAAAGTTGAACAGCCATATATGGCCAGCTATGTACATTTTAACATTGATTTATCCTGCAATAGATGTCGTTAAATTGGTAAAATACATTTTTATCTTCTTCTAATGCCTCTTAAAGGGAATGTAATCTAAAAGTAACTGAATGTATTCAGATTATGTTACTGAGTTTGGGTAATCCAAAATTACGTTACTGATTACGATTTTGGACAGATAACTAGTAAATGCCGGAAATCCTGGATTAACTTCCAGGGATGAGAGAATCTGGGGTCTTATGGTTGTGATAGGCACCGGCCTCCTCCACTCAGACACTCCATCTTTCTTTATGGTCAGGATCTAAATCACATGAATGGTTTATGAGCCAATCAGATGTGAGGGATGAGCTTGGACATGACTGAAACGTTTTGTAAGTCAAACAGGGACCTTTTAGTCCTCTCTGTTCTGGAAAAGACATCAGGTTTACTAAATTTACCTTCCTTTCTCATTCTTTCCTATCTCTCTCTCTCTCTCACACACACACACACACACACACACACACACACACACACACACACACGCTCCCGAGTGGCGCAGTGGTCTAAGGAACTGCATCACAGTGCAAAAGGCATCACTACAGTCCCTGGTTTGAATCCAGGCTGTATCACACCCTGATCTGTTTCACCTGTCTTTGTGATTGTCGCCTATCTTCCCCATTATCCCCTGTGTATTTATACCTGTGTTCTCTGTTTATCTGTTGCCAGTTCGTCTTGTTTGTCAAGTCAACCAGCGTTTTTGTGTCTCAGCTCCTGCTTTTCTCAGTCTCTCTTTTTCTCGCCCTCCTGGTTTTGACCCTTGCCTGTCCTGACTCTGAGCCCGCCTGCCTGACCACTCTGCCTGCCCCTGATCCTGCCGACCTGTACCTTTGCCCAACCTCTTGATTATTGACCTCTGTGTACCCTGACCCTGCCTGCCGTCCGGTACCGTTGCCCCTCCTCTGGTTTACTGACCCCTGCCTGCCTTGACCTGTCTATTGCCTGCCCCTGCTGGATTATTAAACCATTGTTAATTCGACGTTGTCTGCGTCTGGGTTTTACCTTCATACCTGATAATCCGGCCGTGATTGGGAGTCCCATAGGGCAGCACACAAACAATTGAGGATGGGAAAACAAAAAAAAAGACAAAATATTTAAGTGCCTTTTGAACAAGGTATGGTAGTAGGTGCCAGGCGCACCGGTTTGTGTCAAAAACTGCAACCCTGCTGGGTTTTTCACATTCAACAGTTTCCCGTGTGTATCAAGACTGGTCCACAACCCAAAGGACATCCAGGCAACTTCACACAACTGTGGGAAGCATTGGAGTCCACTTGGGCCAGTATCCCTGTGGAACGCTTTCGACACCTAGAGTCCATGTCCCGACGTATTGAGGCTGTTCTGAGGGCAAAAGCAGATGGTGTAACTCAATATTAGGAAGGTGTTCTAATTGTTTTGTAAACTCAGTGTTATATCCATTAAACAAAATCTCCACTTCAAAGTGATCACAGTTTTACGCAGACAGTTGGTATTAGTGAATGTCATGGAGAGCAAAAGTTATATAGAGCACATGGCAATGTCAAAATGAGTCCTCACAACTATTTACAGTCCACTCCTAATGAATCCAGGTTCAAAGTTTAAAGTGCACGTTGGAGTGTAATCTGCTCTTCACAAGTCCCACCTCAAATGTAACCATTGTATTTACTCAGATATCTGCATACTCTGTTTTAGAGCAGACATTCACAACAGTCCCAAGTCACTTACTGCACATACTGTACTCACAGGAATCACCTATATCTGTGGGCTGAGTTACGGCCTTTATACCTGAGGGCAGAGAGTGAACTGAACATGTGCAGCAGGGAGGTAGGCCAGTGCTCCGATCCTGACAATATGGAGGTAGGGCCATTTCCTTTAGTGTAGTGGGTGATGTATTTCTCTGCATACAAACGCTACACTCCTCCTCTCTCTCTTCATGAGACCCGGGCCCCCTGCTTTGGGAAAAAGTGAGTGACTGAGTGAGTAACTCCTCACTCACCTAGCCTGTAACTCCAGATGTTCAGTGAAATGATGGAGATATGAGAAAGAGAGAGAAATGAGAATGAGAAACGAGGGAGAGGGGAGCAGAGAAAGGGGGGAGCAGATCAGAGAGCTGTGTGCTGGCAGAGTGTTCCCCAGGACCGGACCTCAAGCATGCCGGCGCAGGGCGGGTAGCTAGGCGGTGTGGGGACCCAGCGGACACCAGCCAGCTGGAGGAGGAACAGAGTGGTATTGTATGGCTGACAGACGCCTCGTTGGAGGAAGCAGGCAGGCCCCGGCAGGAGTGGCCTCATTCTGGGCCCCGCGGGCCCCCGGCACTGACGTACTATACTCCCAGAACTAGGTCAAACATAGAGGAATACTGAAGCACAGGAGAACACTCAACACATCTCAGAGACAAAATGGTGGAGCAACTTGAAAGGTTCAGGCTGGCTCCTCAACCAAGACAGAAAGTGACACAGAGACAGAGAAGCATACTCTGACTATGTAACTGTCTACACATTAAGTGTATGGAGACAAACAGACAGAGACAGACCAGTCCTTAAGAATTAGTCAATTTGGGAGTTGTGATACAGGGCCAGAAATGGTCATTCCGCACACTTATCATATATAATGAACTTATAACACAAGTTATCCAAATATATTCTTTATGTGTGTTACTGTACGCTCTTTTATCTGACTGGGAAAGTGAGGAAGGTGTTCCTCTACCTTCCAGAAGGAGGCAGTGCTCCCATTCAGCAGTAATATACACTGTTTCCAGCATCCATTTTGCTCTCAATTCTCTGCAGTTTCTGAGCAGCAAAATGATAGCAAAGACTACAGTATGAAGATAGGCTAAAACTGCTTCTCCAATAGAAATCTCTGATCACACTTGTAGGTGATGTCATGGCGACGTTGGCTAGCTAAGCTCAGGCGTAGAAACACGTCATCGGGTCAAACGGTCGTCTAGCGCCGAACTGCGCATGTGCAGGACGTCAAATCAAAGGCACTCCTTCAATATCAATCTGTTTTTGACGAAAATTAAAACGTGTCAGTTTGTCACTTTCACAAGGTTGTGCCTTCAGATTTTGAGAAAATTAACAACTTAGAAAGAATTTTTCACTTCTCTCTTACGATGTTGCACCTCTAGGTTTAGAAGCTCTGTGATGATAGCCAACTGTATAAGCACCCGAGTTATGGGAATACCTTGAGACTGATGTGGGCACCAAAATGGCTGCCACACATTGCTTGTGGTTGAGAAGAACTTTGCGTTCTGCAAATGTAAGAAATGGAGACAAATACAATTAATGGTAGGACTGGAGCAAACCTCTGGCTGTAATACTGTATGTGTACACAAACCTAATACATAAACAGCCCTTGAAATTCACCCATGTACGATTCCTAGTACTGTGAGAAACATTTGATACGGAGGCAAAGCATCACAGCCAACCTGAATCAACATGAACGTTTTTGTAACAAAAAAGAGACTTCATCAAATTCAGTCAGTCTTGGTAAATAGTTTATATGTGATTGCTTCTTTATCTTTGCAAATTCTGTATAGAAAACACTTGGTAACGTTTCCAGACATTTAAAGCACGTCTGAGCCTTCAGACAAGACATGACACAGTAATCTACAGCTTTATAAACATTCTCTCCTCCTGTCATCCTGGCATTTCAAGCCCTGTGTCCCGGGCTCACACCCTCTTAACAGCCAGTTCTATGGAACTCTACATATTCACAATTTACTTTAAAACATTGGTGCTGTCTTTGATGTTCCCGTTGTTTATTTAAAATAGCTATCAACATTTAATGCTGTAATATTTGGAAACAGATCTTTTTTTTTGTATTTACATAAGCTTATTGAATGAGTTTCAAATACAATGTATATATTTCTATATGTATGTACTGACCAGAGCCATCTTAATAAAATCTGCTTCAGTCACAACAGAAAAAGTACATGACCCACCCACTGTGAGTACCAGTCCATTCAAAAAAGTATTGTTAGAAAAGGGGGTGGGAGGGGTGGAGCTCTTGTGCCGTGGAGGCTTCCAGTTGCCCCAAAATGGTCGCTCGTACCCTTCGACAGCACAGAGAAACTGAACTGTGTGTGTCTGTTCATGGACTCAACACGCATCCAGCCCACGAGACATAATTGTTCCCTTAAGGTGTCTGTACAGAAAACTGCCCTTGCCAACTGCACCTAATCCACATAAAACAATGTAGAAGAAATGTACTAAAAAAACAAAGTAACTAAAAGGTGTAAGGTGCTTGCAGCACAACATACCTATAGTACATTCAGCACAGGGCAATAGGCTTCAGGCATTCTTTATGGATGGCTATTTTTGGGGTCCTAGAACATCGGTTTCTGTGACTGTCACATTTACTTACCCTTTTCATACAAAACAAAACAACAAAAAAATGTGGCAAATGGTCACATTCCTGTTTAAATTTAAAAAGCCCTGCAGAGCTTCCCAAAATGGATGCCACGAAGGCTATGACAAGTTTTACACTTCTAGTTGGATTACTAGGCCATTATCGGTCATGCTCTCTCTCCTGACAATCCTTTTTCTTAGATCACACATTCCACACACACATGCACATGCACGACTACACACACACACACACATGCACACGTTTGGGATTGCGGGACAGAGACCAGCCTTGGTATGTTAGAAGTGAGGCACAAAATCAACAGACAAGACACAGCTAAAAGACTCACTTTTGGTATGCTTCCAAAAAAGGAATCAAAATGTGATCGATAAGAGATGACGCTCTTGTGGCCTAATAAATATGTCAGGACCTCCCTCCTCCCGGCAACCTTCCACACATATATTAGAGTCAAGGCTTTCTCTTTAAATCCCACATTTAACAGTGCTACAGGCATAACTCGTAACTCCATAGTGCTGTTGTTTTAAAGTCAAAACATGAGGCAGTGATCTAGGATTCTTAGGAAGTGATCTGGGCTTTTGATTGGGCGGGAAGGGGTGGGTAAGGGGCGCAAGGTGGGGTAAAGAGGCAGAGTCTCTCTGCACATTGCAGACAGACAGACGGACGGACAGAAGAGTCGATTGGGAATGTCTTATAACCATTATTCACTAATCTCTAATGGGCAGATCATGCGCTTCAATGGCTATCCAGATGTTTGAGGACCTATTTATCCAAAGAGGCAGTGCTAGTTTAGTTTTGCTTCCCCGTATATTACGTCTCTTGTGGTTCCTTTGTCCTCCTATTTTTCCCTTTTTAAAACTACGTCCTCGTCATCCTTTAGTCGGCGTTTGCAGTCTGTGTGTCGGTCAATTTTAGTTTTTTCCTTAAACCAGAGTAGAGTAAGAGAGACAGAGAGTAGAAAGAGTGCTCCGGCTGCCCCTGTGCACCTCCCCTCACGGCTTGCGACCGGGGGAGGTGGGCGGCAACCCTGGTGCTCAGCCGTCCTCCTCGGGGGTGGAGTCATCTGGAGCGGAGTCGTCAGTGGCGAACTCGTCCGAGGAGCCGCTCTTGTGGATGCGTCCATCGCTGCGCATACTGTGGAAGGTCTTGCGGAAGGCTTCCATCATGGAGTGGGCCAGCTTCTTGGCCTCCAGCTTGCTCTCACACTCCACGGCGTGGCAGTCCATCTGGAAGGTCAGGTCGTCGTTGATTTCCCGGTAGATCCAGGCGAACACATTGGGGCTCGTGCAGTGGTCCGCCGTACAGTAGGCGATGCGCGCCACCTGGTACGTGTCCATGGTGACAGAGGCCTCGCCGCGCCCGTCCAGGTGGTGCAGGCGCACCTGGAAGGGGCGGATCTCCAGGAGGGAGTTGGCAGGGAGGTGCTCTTCCTGGGCCAGCGCACGGCGGTTCCACAGGCCCACCACTGCCGACTCTGTGCAGCCCGACAGGAACTGGGTCCCTGAGATGGTCACCTTGCCCAGGTACGTCACCTGTGGAGAGAACGCAGAGAGAGAGAGGCTGTTAAACATCTGACAGCATCTAGTGGTACGAAACTATGACTACCTATGTGGCTCAACTGGTAAAAGTGTAGGACTTTCAATGCTAAGGTCATGGGTTAAATTCCTGCAGGGATCACATACACACATTATAAGCAATGTACCCTTATGCATTCACTGTACTATAAGTGTCTGCTGAATGGCATATTATATACGTATCAACAAGAAACAAAATATGTACACTCAGAATCATTCAGCCGAGTACTAGTTGCAAATCAATGGTTTTCTATTGGGACACCATTTGTAAGTCATGCTGAGGGACGTGTGTGTTATTTTCCCAGAGGGAAAACACTGTGTGGAGCTGAGAGTCTTCTTACTGCTGCAGCAGCCAGCCAACACTACAGAATACCATAGTAGTGACACACTACATACTGGGAGAGGCTACTACACTGTACTGACAGACTCTACTCTTGAGGGAGAGAGAAAGAGAGAAAGAGAAGTGGGAGCAAGGAGAGGGGACAGTATGAAGGATTGAGGGAGGGAGGGAGGGGGAGAGAGAGGACAGTATAAAGGGTTGAGGGAGGGAGGGAGGGAGGGAGGGAGGGAGGGAGGGAGGGAGGGAGGGAGGGAGGGAGAGGGGACAGTATAAAGGGTTGAGGGAGGGAGGGGAGGGAGGGAGAGTATAAAGGGTGGAGGGAGGGAGGGAGGGAGGGAGGGAGGGAGGGAGGGAGGGAGGGAGGGAGAGGAGACAGTATAAAGGGTTGAGGGAGGGAGGGGAGGGAGGGAGAGTATAAAGGGTGGAGGGAGGGAGGGAGGGAGGGAGGGAGGGAGGGAGGGAGGGAGGGAGGGAGGGAGGGAGGGAGAGGAGACAGTATAAAGGGTTGAGGGGACAGTATAAAGGTTTGAGGGAGGGAGGGAGGGTCGAGGAGAGGGAGTATAAAGGTGTAAACCAGAGGGCTAGAGAAAGGTGAACTGAACACAGCCTAGTTTCTCAGTGGGAGTGGGTCCAGCCCAGGCCTAGGTCCAGCCCAGGCCTTGGTCCAGCAGGCACAATGGCTGACTTGAGAGCTCTCTCTCTCTCTCTCTCTCTCTCTCTCTCTCTCTCTCTCTCTCTCAATTCAATTCAAAGGGCTTTATTCAATTCAAAGGGCTTTATTCAATTCAAAGGGCTTTCAATCTCTCTCTCTACATGGTGCACTTTATGACTTTATAAAAATACACAGAGGAGATGCCTGGTTGGAGTAAAGCACTTGCAGACTTTCTCCTCTCAGTATATGTTTCCAGGGATGGGGGGATAGAGCGATGGAAGGGGGTTGGGGAATACTCTCCAGAGTTCACTCCATGTGGCCTCCTGACTCCATTCCCTCACTTCTTAAGCTGTGTGTGTAACGTATTAAATATCAGCAAGCAGGTCATGAAGAAAAGGAAAAAGTTCAAGACCAATCTCCTTTCCACCTCATTTATCACCTGATTTACTTAACAAAAGGTTCATAGGTGGTATGACATGACATGGCACAAGTGTGTGTGTGGGGGCTTTCCTCTTTGTTCTATTTTTGCACCTCTATGGTTCTCACAAGCAAGGAGGAGGCCAGTGACATCAGAGTAAACACATCAGACCCACCCCTTGATTGGCCAACTCTTGAAGTTTGCAATTTTGCTCAGAACATCTTTTTTTATTTCCATTAAGTGTGTGTACATTATTGCATGTGTACATGGGTTATTGTTTTTCAACTGGAAAAGCTCAGAAATAGCTGGGGTATTTCTTTAAAAGCATAACATTTGACATCAGAATGCATCGTACATCTCTAGACCCTAGAGCAAGCTGGCAAAATGGTGCATCATTAAGGGACACAAAAGTAAAGACACAAAACACACATACTGTACACACAACACTGTGAACAAACAACACCACAGTTACTCTGAAAGATACAGTGCTATCTGATAATATGTCAAGGACAGGGGCACACAGACGTCCAGTAGTATCAATGAAACATTGACACAGACAGGAACTATGAAGGAGACAAGCGGGGAAAAAAATAGAAAATATAACTTCTGTGACTTTTGTCTGGCCGTTTTTTTCTTCCCTCTGGAAGTTTTGTTTAGTCTGTGACCACAAGGTCTATATCTGTACCTCTCTCTCTCAGTCTCTCTCTCCCTCTCACCCTTCATCCCTCCATCCATCCCTCCCGCCCTCTCTCCTTCCTTCCCATTTAGACACTTTTTTCCCAGTCTCAGTCATTCCATCCACAAACTATTATAACCCTGTAGTGGTGAAGCCTGGGAGAACAGAGGACAGAGGAAGGTCTTCAGGCTGGCTGGCTGGTGTGGGAAGCACTAATCCCCACCACATCACACCACAGAGAGCCCAGCCAATAGAGTAACCACAGCCAGAGCCAGAGCAAGCGAAACGGAGCGAGAGGGAGACAGAGCAAGCGAGACGGACGGAGAGAGAGGGAGACAGAGAGGACAGAAAAAAAGAGAAAACAGGCAAGCAAGAGAGAGTGACAGAAACAGAAAGATGAACAGAGAGAGAAAACGAGAGTACAGAGAGAATCCTAGTCACTAGACCCAGCTGCTGCAGTCTCAGCCTTAGCATCAGGCAGCATGGTTGTCATCAAGGGGCGACCGCCACGTTTCTCCCCCGAAGCTTCTCCAGCAGATTCATCATGGTGAAAACCTCTGGAGCACCCCCAGTTGCCAGGCGGTTAGCCAACCGACCACACTGACACCCCGCTCTCAGCCAACTGACATCCACTGACATCCACCCACCAGGATATTCACAGTGGAAATACAGTATAAATCAAGCAATAATTCATTGTTATGGTCTTTTGAGGGAATTATTTCATTTTTCCTTTATTTTTTTATCTACTTAGTAGTTGAGTGCGGGCTGGCAATGATGGCCTGTGGATGGCCTATGTACTGGATACATAGACATCTTACTATTAGACTGCACAAACATTTGGATGAAGGCTTGATGCCAATAACGCATGTTAAAAAGTAATAATTGAAATCTACCTTAGCATTCAAATCCAATCTATGTGTATGTTAGATCTATCTGTCCAACTCAATTCTCTGACACTTTCCCCTCTCACACTGTCCCCCCTGTCCCCTACTGTCCCATCTGTCCCCATGCCAGGAAGGTCGTACTCTGCTCTGTGTCAGGCAGCTCTGGGAGTGGCTTGGGGTCAGCAGGGACAACTGGTCCATTCTAGAGGCCCCTGGTCTACCGGTTGTACTGGGTGACCAGTGAGCTCACCTCACCACACGCATGCACGTACATATGCATAAACACACACGTGGGCGTACACACAAACACACATGCATACACACACACGTGCTCACACACGTGTGCACACACACACATACACTACACGGTATGGGAGGTGTTTGGGGTTGCTACAAGGGAACAGAGGCCGCCTCTATTCCTCCGAGGCTGGTGCTCCACAAAGAGTCCCTCATTCCTCAGTCTCACTCACTGGTCTCTGCAGTATTTCTGTCCTCAAAGCCCCTCATTGACAGCAATTCTCTTTGGTCTGTGTAATATCACACAGACTAAACATGTTTGCTCTAATACGACTGAAGGGAAAAGGGGCAGGGAGGAGAAGGGCTAGGTAGGTAGGTAGGTAGGTAGGTAGGTAGGTAGGTAGGTAGGTGGGTAGGTAGGTAGGTAGGTTGGTATGTTGGGGTAGGCAGGAATCAGTGCAGTGAGGATGTACAGCTATAATTATTATTATACATACTGTAGTGAAAGGATGGGGAAACTCTACCAGTCTCCTTTTACATGTCTTGGAGGCTCAGTCAGGAGAAGACATTCAGACAGAAACAATCCACCTCTTTCCAGAGACCTTATTAGGGTGTTTTCACATATAATGCTATTAAAAAAAAACGATGTCAGTCCTCGTTAAAGTGAACTCCGGGGTAAAAAAAGCAAAGTAACTCAGTTCTCTTTGGATTCACACTGCCCTTGCCTTTATTTTTTTTATTTTTTTATTTATTTCACCTTTATTTAACCAGGTAGGCCAGTTGAGAACAAGTTCTCATTTACAACTGCGACCTGGCCAAGATAAAGCAAAGCAGAGCGACACTGTAACGCCCTGGCCATAGAGAGGGGTTTTTGTTCTTTATTTTGGTTAGGCCAGGGTGTTACATTGGGTGGGCGTTCTATGTTCATTTTTCTATGTTTTTGTATTTCTTTGTTTTGGGCCGTGTGTGGCTCCCAATCAGGCACAGCTGTAGTTCGTTGTTGCTGATTGGGAGTCACACATAAGGAGCCTGTTTTTCCTTTGGGTTTTGTGGGGGATTGTTTCTGTTTCTGTTTAGTGTTTTGCACCTGACAGGACTGTTTGGTTGTCGGTTTTCTTGTTTTGTGTAGTGTTCTTTAGTAAATTAAACTTCAATGATGAACACTAACTCCGCTGCGTATTGGTCCACTTTTTCAGACGATGACTTCTCTGTTTCGTCTGATGACGAAGACAGCCGTTACAGAATTACCCACCAAAAACGGACCAAGCAGCGCAGGAAGGAGAGGCACCAGGAGAAGGGAAGTAATATGGACTCATGGACTTTGGAGGAGATGGAGAGGTGCGTTCAGGATTCCTGGAGATGGGAGGAATTGCTCGACGGAGGTGGACCGTGGGCTCAGGCTGGGGAGTATCGCCGCCCGCAGTGGGAGATCGAGGCGGCGATAGCTGAGAGGCGCTGGTACGAAGCGAGGGAGCGCAACAGGCACGAGAGGGGGCACACGGGGAGTGTGGCGGAGCCAGGAAGGAATTCTGGGCCAACTGCCCGTGCTTACAGGAGGCAGCGCAGTACTGGTCAGGCACCGTGTTATGCGGTAAAGCGCACGGTGTCCCCAGTACGCGTTGATAGCCCGGAGCGCTACATGCCAGCCCCCCGCAAGTGCCATGCGAGAGCAGGCATCGAGCCAGGACGGATTGTGCCAGCTCAGCCTGTCTGGTCTCCAGTGCTCCGTTTCGGTCCAGGCTATCCTGCGCCGGCTCTGCGCACTGTGTCTCCAGGGCGCTGGGAGGGCTCAGTTTGCCCAATGCCTGCCTCCGCCCGTGCCGGGCAAAAGTGGGCATTCAGCCTGGAGTTTGGGTGGCAAGCCTACGCACCAGAACTCCAGTGCTCCCCCACAGCCTGGTTTATCCTGTGCCTCCTCCCAGGACCAGGCCTCCTGTGGGTCTCTCCAGCCTGGTCTATCCTGTACCTCCTCCCAGGACCAGGCCTCCTGTGGGTCTCCCCAGCCTGGTGAGTCCAGTGCATGCGCCCAGAGCCAGGCCTCCTTCATGTCTCCCCAGCCTGGTGAGTCCTGGGCCAGAGCCGCCAGAGCCGCCTGCCAGTCCGGAGCCGCCAGAGCCGCCCGCCAGTCCGAAGCCGCCAGAGCCGCCCGCCAGTCCGGAGCCGCCAGAGCCGCCCGCCTGTCCGGAGCCGCCCGCCTGTCCGGAGCCGCCAGAGCCGCCCGCCTGTCCAGAGCCGCCCGCCTGTCCGGAGCCGCCAGAGCCGCCCGCCAGCCTGGTGAGTCCTGTGCCTGCGCCCAGGGCCAGGCCTCCTTCATGTCTCCCCAGCCTGGTGACTCCTGTGCCTGTGCCCAGGGCCAGGCTTCCTTCATGTCTCCCCAGCCTGGTGAATCCTGGGCCAGAGCCGCCCGCCAGCCTGGAGCCGCCAGGGTCGCCCGCCAGCCGGGCGCAGCCAGGGTCGCCCTCCAGCCGGGCGCAGCCAGAATCGCCCGCCAGGCGGGCACAGTCAGGGTCGCCCACCAGTCCTCCGGCTCGGCCAGGGGCGCCACCTAAGTGGGCAACGTCGAGGCTGGAGCGGAGGCCACGTCCCGCACCTGAGCCGCCGCCGTAAGAAGGCCTACCCGGACCCTCCCCTTCAGAGTCAGGTTTTGCGGCCGGAGTCCGCACCTTTGGGGGGGAGTACTGTAACGCCCTGGCCATGAGAGGGGTTTTTGTTCTTTATTTTGGTTAGGCCAGGGTGTTACATTGGGTGGGCGTTCTATGTTCATTTTTCTATGTTTTTGTATTTCTTTGTTTTGGGCCGTGTGTGGCTCCCAATCAGGCACAGCTGTAGTTCGTTGTTGCTGATTGGGAGTCACACATAAGGAGCCTGTTTTTCCTTTGGGTTTTGTGGGGGATTGTTTCTGTTTCTGTTTAGTGTTTTGCACCTGACAGGACTGTTTGGCTGTCGGTTTTCTTGTTTTGTGTAGTGTTCTTTAGTAAATTAAACTTCAATGATGAACACTAACTCCGCTGCGTATTGCTCCACTTTCTCAGACGATGACTTCTCTGTTTCGTCTGACGACGAAGACAGCCGTTACAGACACAAACAACACAGAGTTACACTTGGGATAAACAAACATACAGTCAATAACACAATAGAAAAAAATCTATATACAGTGTGTGCAAATGCAGTAAGATTTGGAAGGTAAGGCAATAAATAGGCCATAGAGGCGAAATAACTACAATTTAGCAGTTAAACACTGGAGTGATAGTTGTGCAGAAGATGAATGTGCAAGTAGAGATACTGGGGTGCAAAGGAGCAACAAAATAAATAACAATATGGGGATGAGGTAGTTGGGTGGGCTATTTACAGATGGGCTGTGTACAGGTGCAATGATCGGTAAGCTGCTCTGACAGCTAATGCTTAAATTTAGTGAGGGAGATATAAGACTCCAGCTTTAGTGATTTTTGCAATTCGTTCCAGTCATTGGCAGCGGAGAACTGGAAGGAAAGGCGCCCAAAGGAGGAGTTTGCTTTGGGGATGACCAGTGAAATATACCTGCTGGAGCACGTGCTACAGGTGGGTGCTGCTATGGTGACCAGTGAGCTGAGATAAGGCGGGGCTTTACCTAGCAAAGACTTATAGATGACCTGGAGCCAGTGGGTTTGGCGACGAATAGGAAGCCAGGCCCAGCCAATGTGAGCATACAGGTCGCAGTGGTGGGTAGTATATGGGGCTTTGGTAACAAAGTGGATGGCACTGTGATAGACTACATTCAATTTGCTGAGTAGAGTGTTGGAGGCTATTTTGTAAATGACATCGCCGAAGTCAAGGATCAGTAGCATAGCCAGTTTTACGAGGGTATGTTTGGCAGGATGAGTGAAGGAGGCTTTGTTGGCATATAGGAAGCCGATTCTAGATTTAATTTTGGATTGGAGATGCTTAATGTGAGTCTGGAAGGAGAGTTTACAGTCTAACCAGACACCTAGGTATTTGTAGTTGTCCACATATTCTAAGTCAGAACCGTCCAGAGTAGTGATCCTAGATGAGCGGGCGGGTGGGGGCAGCGATCGGTTGAAGAGCATGCATTTAGTTTTACTTGCAATTAAGAGCAGTTGGAGCCTACGGAAGGAGTGTTGTATGGCATTGAAGCTCGTCTGGAGGTTTGTTAACACAGTGACCAAAGAAAGGCCAAAAGTATACAGAATGGTGTCGTCTGCGTAGAGGTGGATCAGAGAATCACCAGTAGCAAGAGCGACATCATTGATGGATACAGAGAAAAGAGTCTGCCCAAGAATTGAACCCTGTGGCACCCCCATAGAGATTGCCAGAGGTCCGGACAACAGGCCCTCCGATTTGACACACTGAACTCTATCTGAGAAGTAGTTGGTGAAACAGGCGAGGCAGTCATTTGAGAAACCAAGGCTGTTGAGTCTGCCGATAAGAATGCAGTGATTGACAGAGTCGAAAGCCTTGGCCAGGTCGATGAAGATGGCTGCATTGTATTGTATTTTATCGATGGCGGTTATGATATCGTTTAGGACCTTGAGCGTGGCTGAGGTGCACCCATGACCCACTCAGAAACCAGATTGCATAGTGGAGAAGGTTCGGTGGGATTTGAAATGGTCGGTGAACTGTTTGTTAACTTGGTTTTCAAAGACTTTAGAAAGGCAGGGTATTATAGATATAGGTCTGTAACAGTTTGGGTCTAGAGTGTCTCCCCCTGTGAAGAGGGGGATGACCGCGGCAGCTTTCCAATCTTTGAGAATCTTAGACAATACGAAAGAGAGGTTGAACAGGCTAGTAATAGGGGTTGCAACAATTGTGGCAGATCATTTTAGAAAGAGAGGGTCCACATTGCCTAGCCCAGCTGATTTGTAGGGGTCCAGATTTTGCAGCTCTTTCAGAACATCAGCTATCTGGATTTGGGTGAAGGAGAAATGGTGGGGGCTTTGGCGGGTTGCTGTGGAGGGTGCCAGGCAGCTGACTGGGTAAGGGGTAGCCAGGTGGAAAGCATGGCCAGCCGTAGAGAAATGCTTATTGAAATTCTCAATTATAGTAGATTTATCGGTGGTAACAGTGTTTCCTAGCCTCAGAGCAGTGGGCAGCTGGGAGGAGGTGCTTTTATTCTCCATGGACTTTACAGTGTCCCAGAACTTTTTTGAGTTTGTACTACAGGATGCATTGAGGGCATCTAACTTAGATTGTAGGTTAAGCATATCCCAGTTTAGGTCACCTAACAGTACAAACTCTGAAGATAAATGGGGGGCAATTAATACACATATGGTGTCCAGGGCACAGCTGGGGACTAAGGGGGGTCTATAAAAGGCAGCAACAGTGAGAGACTTATTTCTGGAAAGGTGGATTTTTAAAAGTAGAAGCTCGAACTGTTTGGGCACAGACCTGGATAGCATGACAGAGGACTCAACTATTTTGCCAGTTCACTTCAACTATTTTGTGAACCGAGTCCTCTTTGCATTCACATTGCTATGTTTAGAAAGAAACCAAGATCTTTTTCCAACATGCACTCTGGGTATTTACAAAGTGCAGGACTCGTCATTCAATCAGAATGTGTTATCGCAAAGCTAGATATACCTCCAGTACTTACATTTTGGAAGCTAATTGATTGTCTTTAGTTAAAATATGAGACATAATAATTGTAATCAGAAGGTACTATTAACATGTACATTTGATTGGTAACAGAATAAATAGCAATAGAATAACTGCAGAATAAATCACGCTGTAATTGAACCTTCTACCCCCAAAGGTAGGCTACTGCCCCTTTAAGAGATAGAATAGATGTTGTACCCTACGTTGTGATGTCACCAAATCTGTTGTCATCACACACTATTCAAACCCCACTAACAATAAACAGCTTATTGAGCTCTCTTGGCCTATAGATCACATATTGCAAACAAATAAACTGAAGTAAAAACTCCACACATTTTGGAATTTCTGTGCAGTCCTTGACAATCGCTAATCAATATCCAAAAACTGCACACTGTTTCTTGTTGTTATGAACCTGCACATCATCATCTTCTCTCTTTTGTGGCACAAATGTGAGGGGTTATGGCAAGGGACACATTGTTGCAGTAGTCTAGTGTGAGGGGTTATGGCAGGAGAAACAGGGTTGCAGTAGTCTAGTGTGAGGGGTTATGTCAGTAGTCTAGTGTGAGGGGTTATGGCAGGAGAAACAGGGTTGCAGTAGTCTAGTGTGAGGGGTTATGTCAGGGGAAACAGTGTTGCAGTAGTCTAGTGTGAGGGGTTATGTCAGTAGTCTAGTGTGAAGGGTTATGGCAAGGGAAACTGTATTACAGTAGTCTAGTGTGAGGGGTTATGTCAGTAGTCTAGTGTGAGGGGTTATGGCAGGGGAAACAGTGTTGCAGTAGTCTAGTGTGAGGGGTTATGTCAGTAGTCTAGTGTGAGGGGTTATGGCAGGGGAAACAGTATTACAGTAGTCTAGTGTGAGGGGTTATGTCAGAGGAAACAGTGTTACAGTAGTCTAGTGTGAGGGGTTATGTCAGAGGAAACAGTATTACAGTAGTCTAGTGTGAGGGGTTATGTCAGTAGTCTAGTGTGAGGGGTTATGTCAGGGGAAACAGTGTTGCAGTAGTCTAGTGTGAGGGGTTATGTCAGTAGTCTAGTGTGAGGGGTTATGTCAGTAGTCTAGTGTGAGGGGTTATGTCAGTAGTCTAGTGTGAGGGGTTATGTCAGTAGTCTAGTGTGAGGGGTTATGTCAGTAGTCTAGTGTGAGGGGTTATGGAAGGGAAAACAGTGCTGCAGTAGTCTAGTGTGAGGGGTTATGGCAGGGGAAACAGTGTTGCAGTAGTCTAGTGTGAGGGGTTATGTCAGTAGTCTAGTGTGAGGGGTTATGGCAGGAGAAATAGTGTTACAGTAGTCTAGTGTGAGGGGTTATGTCAGTAGTCTAGTGTGAGGGGTTATGGCAGGGGAAAGAGTGTTGCAGTAGTCTAGTGTGAGGGGTTATGTCAGTAGTCTAGTGTGAGGGGTTATGTCAGTAGTCTAGTGTGAGGGGTTATGGCAGGGGAAACAGTGGTGCAGTAGTCTAGTGTGAGGGGCTATGGCAGTGGAAACAGTGGTGCAGTAGTCTAGTGTGAGGGGTTATGTCAGTAGTCTAGTGTGAGGGGTTATGTCAGTAGTCTAGTGTGAGGGGTTATGTCAGAGGAAACAGTGTTACAGTAGTCTAGTGTGAGGGGTTATGTCAGAGGAAACAGCATTACAGTAGTCTAGTGTGAGGGGTTATGTCAGAGGAAACAGTATTACAGTAGTCTAGTGTGAGGGGTTATGTCAGAGGAAACAGTATTACAGTAGTCTAGTGTGAGGGGTTATGTCAGAGGAAACAGTGTTGCAGTAGTCTAGTGTGAGGGGTTATGTCAGTAGTCTAGTGTGAGGGGTTATGTCAGTAGTCTAGTGTGAGGGGTTATGTCAGTAGTCTAGTGTGAGGGGTTATGGCAGTAGTCTAGTGTGAGGGGTTATGGCAGTAGTCTAGTGTGAGGGGTTATGTCAGTAGTCTAGTGTGAGGGGTTATGTCAGTAGTCTAGTGTGAGGGGTTATGTCAGTAGTCTAGTGTGAGGGGTTATGTCAGTAGTCTAGTGTGAGGGTTATGTCAGTAGTCTAGTGTGAGGTGTTATGGAAGGGAAAACAGTGTTGCAGTAGTCTAGTGTGAGGGGTTATGGAAGGGAAAACAGCGTTGCAGTAGTCTAGTGTGTGGTGCGGGAATAATGACAGGCGAACCTGGGGAGCTTTACGTTCACATTGTCCTAAAAAAAAGGAACCGGACGACGGAATTCAAGCAAACCAAACTCAGACCACCTCTCTAGATGGTCTCAGTTCGGTTCACTTCGGGGGCTCTTTTGTGGGTTCCTTTGGAGTGTTCACACTGCAACAAAGAAAAATTGTCTGGAAGGATCCAAGTGTTAAAACATCCTTAGAGACTCTGTAGAGGGGGACAACTATGCAGAGGAATTGAGGAACTGGGGATTGATAATCTTATATAGATTAAATTAGCCTGGGTGCCAGTCTGTTTCTGCTCAAGGTACGTCAGTCACAGGTACGTACTGTATGTGAAGTTTGTACAGCTGGGTTTGTCAGGGCTATAGTATCAGAGTGTGTGTGTGTATGTTTCAGTCAGAGACAAAGGTCATTTTAAACTGACTCATGAACAGAATCTCACTGTGCATTTGTGACCTCACCATGACAACTTTACAGCAGTCTGTGTTCATGTCTGGTGTAAACGTTTGAAAACAGGAAATGCTTCCTCTCCTTTTCTCCTCTGATGATTTACAAGGATGAAATAATGAGGGGGTGACAGTCCTCATCTGGGAAACTGGAATGTTAGAACATTTGTGTGTGTGTGTGTGTGTGTGTGTGTGTGTGTGTGTGTGTGTGTGTGTGTGTGTGTGTGTGTGTGTGTGTGTGTGAAAGCCCAGCCCATCTGAAGGTGGGTCTGATACCTTCCTGTATACTTGGATACACACACGAATGCACCCGTATGCACACACACACACTCACATACAACATAAACACACGCATCAACACACACACATCAGTGCTCAAAGGAATCTCACAGGCAAACACCAGAAAGCAGGTGGGTAGGGGTTTCACATGGGTCTAATCTATTAATCATACAGACAGTTAGTTATCTACCATGATGCACTCCTCCTCAGGAGAGAGGCTCGGAAACTCCTCATAGACCCCATAGACAGACCATGGGCGGTATACCATATACCCATGGGCGGTATACCCATGGGCGGTATACCATATATACTGTATACCGGGGTATTTGGAAATAGCCACGGGATGGTTTTTCAATCCTGTCAATACTATTTAAGTTTTTTTTATACTTTTGAATATTTGTAGCTACTTGTAAAAACATGCAGTCAATTTGCACAATAAATTAGGAGATAAAGAAGATTGCGTTCTTCATTTCACCTGACAGATAATTTTTCATTATGAAGCTTGCCAGTAGTCCCCAGTCACGTGGTGTTTGTTTACAAGTGCACAATGACAAGAGACAAGAGACCGGAGCCTTGTGAGTCAATCAGTGTTGTGCAGCACGGGACAGCTGATGTAGTTAAAGTATGGAATTCACAAATAAATGTTTGCCTGCTAGATATCTTATAACTATTAAGTTAAATGTCTAAAATGTGCTAAATGCTCTGCAGTTGTGCATTTGGTTTACTAATTTAGTAGCTACTATATCTAGCTAGATGTTAGCTTCTTCCAAAATCAAGCTTTGCTTAGTAACAGCAGATAATTCCCTCCTGGATCAAGAGCTTTGCTGTCTAATATTTGTTTTGTGCTTGTAAAAAACTGTGAGTAGCATTTTTCAGTTACTTGTATAACTTTATGAGCTGGGACGTCTGTCCTGCAAATAGTTTAAGTCAGAGACAGTATAAAATGTTCGCAATGTGCTTGTTAGCATTTAGTTAGCATTCTCTGTGGGATTTTACATGTTCTTGATAGCATTGCTAACCTACGGATTACAGAGGCTCAGGGGGGTTTGAAAATAGTGGCCCTTGTGTTCAATGCCATTATTACCGAATATCCCGGAATGGTACAAG